>NC_012875.2:25675518-25975518 GCF_000003195.3 Sorghum bicolor
GGGCTCCTCTACCATTTGACCACAGGGTAGCATAGTGCGGTCATCATACATACATACCTTGGCCTGGGCGTAGATGTAAATTGATCCATACATTACCACTCAAATGAATGGCATCCATACAATAGCACGCCGTATGGACGACGAAATAAAAATTGCAGTAAGTAAATCCCCCCATAGTTAGTACTTAACTAAGCCACCTAAAGGTCCTTAGTTGGGCATAGAGGAATGACCACTGGCATACTTAGATTAAAAGTTCAGATTTGAACACACCTATATATAGCTATAAGTTGTCAAAACTGATTTTTATAAAGAAAAGCTTTGTTTTAAATACACATGTGACATGTTTACTGTTGAACCTTGCTCCGATACCAGCTGTCACGGAACCGTCCAAATTATAAGAGCACAAGTACAAAAACAATCACTGAAGCGATCAATTTATCATACTTGAGCCCATATAACTCCGGTAGTCCAACAAAATCACGAGGGATTTCAAACCAACCAACATACAAGCCAAGATCGTAGTGATTCAACATAACAAGTCACACGTTACATGCATTTCACAAGTAGTTCAAGTATATCGGAGTTCGATAAGATTATTACAACTCAAGTTTACAATAGCGGAAGCAAAGTATTTGAAACCAATATCACTTTTATTTCAAATACATGCCAGTACCATGGTCCATTCCAACAAAAGCATCATAGATGAGGTAAGTAGGAAGGATCATGCCCATGATCTTACTCCTTCCCTAAAGCAGGAGTCATCCAAATCTTGCAGTAGCTATGATACATCACAACCTGCAACAAGTGGGAATAAACCCTGAGTACGAGAATGTACTCAGCTAGACTTACCCGTCATAAACCAGAAATAAATGACACCAAGGATTATGCAAGGCTGATATATAAGTGGAGCTTGTTGGACAACATTTTGCATAAAAAGCTTAAGTATAAATAGTTAAACCTTTCTTATTTAGCATCCATTTAATTCTCATTAACCTATCAACTAGATTAGCACCTGTACTATAGCAATCACTTGATTAATATCAATCAATAATAACCATATCAGGTTTATCAAGGCCGTGATCATCATCATCATCATCATAGAACCATTAAGTTATTTAGTGAATGCTACGTTTGCCGCTGCTCTGTCAAGTTCTCACTATCCGGGAGAGACGGCGATTCGAATCGATTCCTATCCAGCTGGAGGGGTATTCCTAGCACTCACCCAAGCATCCCCCGTCGGAGAGCCAACGGGTCACCTTTGGTACGACTCAGGAATCGCGGTTCCGATCAGCGCCGCACTCCCAGGGCTACCACTCTGCCAGGGAGGTCAGGAATTTTAACTCACCTGCCTTTGGACTTACGCCAATGGTCCCCCGCACACCGCACTTCCTCCGGTAGTGCGCACTTTATACTTGCCGGTCTTCCGGCCTGAGTCATACTACTAGGCTTCGCGGTCGGAACGAGTTATCCGGCCAACTAAGTGTTAGGCATGCGTTCAACATGACAAGAGGACGTACAACGATCGGTCCTTAACCGACACAGACGGGGATAGATCCGCACCCAAGACCTCCATGCCTTGTTGCGTCACTATCATCATCCCGCCCGGTCTCCTTTCATATTATTAACACATGGTTCTTTTCCACGATAGCAAATATAGCCAACCGTGATCCGGAATCCACCTATATCCTGTAGGTGACAGGAAATCACCTGGCTTCTACCGAGCTAAGCATGGCTAAGCATAGACATGATCCTAACTAATTAGGATTCAGGTTATATATATACTGGACAAGGAAGGGTATATATATGCAGCAAGAGTTTCATCCAACTCCTATACTTAATGCAACAATACATATATAACATATATATACTCATTCACTTTCAAAAGTAGGAGGCTTATAATGCTCCGGGGCTTGCCTGGAATGTGACACCGAGTCAGATTAGTTAGCTTGCGCCATCTTGACGGCATCCAAGTTCACAACACTTGTGTAGTCCTCCCATCATCCCGATAGGTCCACCGTCATGCCCTTCACGTGGTTCATCTAGCGTACCTAAATGACATGCAAGATGCAAGTGCATGAACACATGTTTCATAGGATCACATAACACTAATTAACACCACCAAGACATGAGTCACTTAAAACCACACACAATGTAAGTTAATCAAGCATTCATGCATTTTTAGCAATTCTGGACATACATGCAACAGTTGAGTAAATAAATCATAACCAGAGTTCTACAGACCCAAAATCCATGCAACAAGACATTATGGAAAGCTTATAAAATTATATACAATTCATATTTAATCATCTTAGCATGATTAGAAAGTTACCTAAGTCAAACATACATATTTACAGAATCCGGTCCAGGAATTCCAGAGATCAAGCATTTTGACAGATAAACTTAATACCCTTATAACTCAGAAACCATTTGTCCAAATGATATGAAACTCTAACAAAAGCTATATGAAAGAGTTATCTACAACTTTTGTATAGACAAGTTTCACAGCAAACATAATTTATACTATGAAATTCATTGCACAATCAGGACTGCTCATGTTGCCCCAAACAGTAGGGTACAATTATAGGTGGAAAACTGATAGACACTTTAAACAAGCATAACTGGAGTTGTCGACCTCCAACAAACATGATTATTAACTTCGTAGAAAGCTTATAAAGTTACCTACAACTTTATTATTATCATCTTAAGATGATTTCATAGTTAACAAGGTCAATTAACCCCATGAAGACATCTCTGTCCAAAGCATAGACAAGACCTGTCATGCCACATTAAACAGTTATAACATCATTTTCACATGTCCACAAATTATGATTATGGACTCTCTAGAAATCTTACTAAATTGTGAACAACTTTGTTATAAACATCAAGAGCTCATTCGATCACAAAATATCACACATAGCAATATACCAAGCAAACAACTATAAAAGCAATCTATCATTTTTAGGACAGCCCACAACAGCTTCTTGTTTAAATCATAACTGGAGTTACATAACTCCAAAAGACATGCAAGAAGACATTCTGGAAAGCTTAAGAATTTATATACATTTGATATTTAGACATCAAAGCATAATTCTCAACTTAAGCTGGTCGAAATATTAGGATTACTGAATCAGGTCCTAACAGGACAGAGAGCAACCATTTCTAAAACCCAACTTTAAACAGCCATAACATACAAACCACATAACCAATTACCACCAAATTTTAACAGCAGCTAGATAGGTGAATTATCTACAACGTTGCTATAAACAAGATTCCCAGAAGACATCATTTACCTATTGTAATCCAAACAGTTCCACAAACTGTCCAGAAACAACAATTGCAAACAATTAATTATTAACTTATGTTTCAAACATGCTTTTGAGCAAAACCATTGTTACCAACAGTTTGCATAAATCTAAAGAACACCAGAAAACATAGTGGACACTCCTAAATAAACTCTTTTTATGCCATTTGAATAATCATAGCAACCTCTATTAAAAGACAAATTGCTATGCAAGAAAACATGTGAGAGCAAGATAAAACTAAAGATCACCATGTTCGGTAAACACATTGCTATGTTAGTATTTCTCAGGCCACAATATCACCATAATATGGCAACGAAACCATACTTCATCCCTTTTTGCATATAAGAAATACACTCCAGTGAGGGTATGCACATAGCTAACATTATGCAATTGCAAAACCTGAAAGTTTAGGACAGCAGTAGTACAATCACTTAGGGAAAACATATAGGGAGATAAAGGCTATGACAAATTATGTTCTTTAGCATTTTAGAAAGTCTAGGAAATTCTCTATAGATTTCTAATTATAGCATAGGCCTGATTCCTAGGTAGACAAGATTGAAGACAAACACAAACAAGCACCACTGCACAACTAGGACAGAAAACTGATATAAACTTCAGAAATACATAACTGGAGTTCAAACTAACCAAAACTATTGTTCTTTAACAATTTGGAATGCTCAAGAAAAACACTACAATTTCCTAGTTATCAGCAAAATCTAATTTCGAACTAACATGGTCGAAAACACACCAAACTTCAGATCTGTACAGCATGCAGTTCAAACCTGACAGCAAACTTTGAAAATTCATAACTCTCAAACCTGATGGGATAAAATCATGATATTTCACGAGCTAGTAGATCTGAAGGTCCTCTACAACTTTGTAGTTGACGAAAACACCTATTTCATCTTCTATGTTGTCTGGATTTCTTCCCCAAGGAAATCTGCAGAAACTGTCAGTCTGAAATCCGAGGAACAACATTCCAACAACTTTTCTCCCTCACTAATCCACTTATTCCCATGGCCAAACTCTACCTAAACACTAAAATCATTCAGTGAAGGGCGAAATCCAACTCACCATGGTCACCCACAAACCCTAGTGAAGCAGGAAGAGGTGGGGAAGACCAATCTTCATGGAAGACCATTGGACACTGGAGCAGGGTTGCTGCTTTCTGCAGTAAAGGGAGGGGGAGATGGGGAAGATGGAGATGGGCTTTTGGGATGTGCTCACCACGGTCTTGGGATGCTCCAGTAGGAGTAGTTCAGCCAGGAACACAGCAAGGAAGGAGATCGAGATGGGGACTCCTCCATGGCTTAAGCTTGAAGAAGATGAAGCTTGGGGCTGTCTTCACCATCTTTGGCAAGGCTGAGGGCGTGGGGAGCAGCAGCTCATCACTGGTGTCATCCTCCAGCAAGGGCTGGGCGTCCTCCTCCTTCTTCTCCTCTCCTCTTCTTCTTCTCCTCTCCTCTCCTTTTCCTCTCTCCCTCTGTTTCCTGGTGCTTGGCGTTGGGACAAATGGGGGATTGAGAGAGGGAGTGTGGAGGGCTGGGGTATATATATATATGTGTGATATGTGCTGACATGTGGACCCCGAGCAAGTGTATATGGGTCTATATATAAGCAAAAATGTATTATCCAAGTTTAAATTGGGGCTTACTTTCATGGATTAACCTTAACATGATCATCACCACTTATCATGACATGTTTGAGCTCAAAACCTAAAGTCCAACTCGTGGCAAACACCTGGGGTGTTACAGTAACAATAGATACAATCAAAATACAAACCCTTTTCGGCTCCAGCCACCAAACTTAGGAGTAGGAGTAGAAGTAGATCTCGACGAGGCCTTCAACAAATCGAGTTGCATCGATTGATTTCGACCTTCAGTTTGCTTGTAAGTATTGCCATAGTTCATGTTTAGTTTATCATGGTTTCATCATCCGAACTCATGTCAAACTTGATTTTGAACTAGTTATCGACTTGAATTGTATTTGTAAGGCTGTATTGCTTTAATCTCTTATGAATATTGATTCAAGTTAGTTATCGGCTCTATTAAATTGGTAATTTAATAGATTCATTAAGTTATCAATATTGTTTAAGAATTAATGTTTTATTTATCGTAACAATATTCTGCGCAATCAAGATTTGACAAGTTAAGCTAACAATGATTATGAAGCAAAATTAAGATAATTAACCTATTGATCCTGATTGTTACATGTTGTGCGTTCGGGATATTTATGTTTGTTATGACAGATTTGGTAACAACAATCGAATCTAATTGTAATGAAGTAAATAGATCATGTTTGTGCTTCGTGGACCCTGTATCTGCTAAATAGTCGATCCAGTTAAGTTTAAACTAATAACGCACGTGCACGAACCCGTTTGTGCATTAAATGAACAAGTAATCTGTGTTGGATTTATTAAAGGCCGTTGGCCGTTAGACCAGTGAATGTAGATTTGATGCAATTATGAAAGTCATTTATTAAGATCGCAAGCCTTTAGACCAGTCTTAATAAGTTGTTGTTTATGTAATGGATAAATGTATATTGTACGTACATTATTTCTTATTCACACATAAGCGTATCGGCTAAATAGCTGATCCGATTATCTTTATTCATAAGATGCAAGTGTTCGATAAGAATTTAAATGTTTTATATTATTTATCTTTCTGCATCATCATCATCAGGAGTTAACTTTCTAGTTAATTTCCTTCATTCAACGGCTTCTCAAGGCCATATATCTCAAAACTGTCTGGCAATAACCGGTAGGTTTCATAACTTGACTTTTTGTATCTCTACCTTGTAAATTTCAGGTCAAATTGACTCGCACGCTCGGAATCAATTCACCAAGCTCGAGTGTTCGTTGCTCAGGAGGTCTAGGACTTCAGCTCCTGTACTCTCTTTGAGAGTCCGCGAGATTATTGATGTGAGAAACCAATTTTTGCACTAACAACCGCGAAGGGGTGGGCACAGTGGTGTGCGCGGGCCCGGGGGCGATGGTGGCGGCGGCGGCAAGCGGCGGGCGTGGCGACGAGCGGCGGGCGCGGTGGCGGGGTGAGCGCGACAGGCCATGAAGGGGAGGGAGGGGAGAGGGATTTTTTTCTTTTCTTACTTTAGTAATTATTTTTTAGTGAAAAATTGAATAAAACCATAAAAAATAGCAAAAATTATAAAAATCTGAAAAAATATAAATAAAATTAGAGAATACTATTATGTCTTTTATATGTAATTTTATTCAGAATTATTTTTGCATATGTAATTATGTTGTGTGGAAATATATGTATGTATTATTTGTGTCTATCCTTTTATAAATACTTGTTATTATTTATCTTTCTATATGTAATAGGATTCATAATTATTATTTCATACGTGATTATGATGTACGGAAATATATGTATGTATTATTTGTGTCTGTCCTTTTATAAATACTAATTATTATTTCTCTTTGTATATATAATAGGATTCATAATTATTATTTCATATGTCATTACGATGTACTACCTCGGTTAATCTAAAAGATGACGTCCTGCCCATTCTACCACTGCATGCAAAAGAATGACGTTTTGGCTAAACCACGCTAATCTAGATGATAATGCCACTGCATGCCCCTTCGACAAACCTCCTCGATTCCCATCCGCGCTGCTCACCTCTATGGCCCTCGCTGCATGTCTTTAGGGCACTCAGGGCAGTCCCAATGGGGAAACTAAATGTAGTTTCTATCCCTATTAATTATGTTGACAACTCAGCATTTTGATGATGTGGCACAAGAGTTAATGAGGAAAGAGACAGTAAAACGAAGAAATCGTTTCTACTCCACGAAACCACCTCTACCCTCGCAACGAGGCGGATAGACACGACCCATTCTCCGTTGGGAAGAAACCACCGGTGTCGAGGGATCCCGTACGCCGCCGCGCTGCCTGCTTTGCGCTCGCTCGCTCGATCCCGCCCGGCTTCGCTTCCCTCCCTCTCCCGCGCCGTGATGGGAATTGACGACGGGCTCGAGCTTCACGTTGCCGTAGGAGGAGTGTGGCAAGAAGTGGTGGTGGTGGTGCGGCGGCGGGGGCTTGCTGTCGACGAGGACGCCAAACTGCTCGGAGATGACCGGACCGCAGCCGGTGGTGGTGGACGAGGGTGTGGTGGAGGTGGAGGTGAGCACAGACACAGAGGGCGGCGAGGCCGAGGGGTTGCCGCCGCCGCCTGCGGTGTCGGCGTCTGGGAGGTTGACGGTGGTGATGTCATGGATGCTGGAGCGGCGCTTGTCCTTGCCGCTGGAGTTGAGGCGGATGAAGTACTTCTGCGCATGGCTAGGCACCTGCGTCGGCGTCCAGCTCGTCACGAAGTTGCGCGAGATGTTCCGCCAGTCCCCGCGCCCGTACTTCTTCAGACCCATCAAGAACAGCCTGCGGTACGGTAGGCAACCAGAGAAAGATTGCAGATTAGCCATGAAATTTTCAGCAATCAAGGGCGCAAGTTCCATTTGTTGTGCGAGAGAGTGAGAGGATCAATTGGGGTCAGGGCGGCTGCTTACTTGTGCTCCTCCTCCGTCCAGGGGATGCATGTTTATGCTGGACTGCAAGTCATTGTTTATTGTCGTCTTTCTAAATTATGTTATTCAAATATTGTCTTGTTTCCTATCATGTGATGAAGCCGCTGATGACTACATGGCTGATTGCCACAGCTAATCTAATCATCTTTTGTGTTGTATTTAATTTATCTTTTGTATTAAATATCTTATAGAAACCATGGGTTGGGAGAAGCAGTTTCTATAAGACATTAATTGCTCTTTTTCTCTCTTGGAATCTACAACTAGAAATTCCCATTGGGACTGCCCTCACAAAGCAAGACTCTATCACAGAGTCCAAGACAATTAATTACATAGTATTTATGGTATTTTGCTGATGTGGCAGCATATTTATTGAAGAAAAAGGTAGAAAAACTAAGACTCCAAGTCTTATTTAGACTCTAAGGGCACTCCCAATGCAAGACTCTATCACAGAGTCCAAGACAATTAATTATATATTATTTATGGTATTTTGCTGATGTGGCAGCATATTTATTGAAGAAAGAGGTAGAAAAAATAAGACTCCAAGTATTATTTAGACTCCAAGTCCACATTGTTCGAGGTAATAAATAACTTTAGACTCCATGATTGAGTCTGCATTGTGAGTGCCCTAAGTCCATATTGTTCGAGGTAATAAATAACTTTAGACTCTATAATAGAGTCTGTATTGTGAGTGCCCTTATTAAGCTATCGTCGCATTAATATCCATTGCATATTCTAAAACACTCCCAAACAGTGCAGAGCTCCATGGCAAAAATTTCAACCTCTCGTTGCGCGCCAGACCAAACTTAGGCAAACAAATGCGTGCCATGCAAAAAATGCAACACTAGGAAAAAATGTGCCCACTAGGCTTTGATCGAAGCACCTCAAGACTAATACTTTGCTACGCTAACCCTTTGAGCTAGCAAATGTTCTTGTATAGCATGCATCCACAACCTTATTTAATAGGGGAAAAGAGGGAAAACTCTACCTTAATTAATAACTTCTTGGTATGCTAATTAATAGGGGAAAAGAGGGAAAACTGTGTCCTAAACGTCATCTTTTAGAGTAACAGAGGGAGTATGAAAATATATGTATGTACTTTTTGTGCCTATATAAAACTTTTATAAATATATGTCCAATGAATTATAGGCTTAAGCTCTCGAGGAGACTCTACATGCTATCGATCTAGGTCTAGTGAATTTGATATGCAATATAAACCGTTTTTCTTGTTTATATAGATTTCTGCGATGAGTTCTCCGCACAAGGATGAAGCTCTACAGTCCATCCCATGGAGCAAGTAGAAGGGTCATCCCACCCTATGGAACAAGATCCAGGGGTCACCCTGGGTCATCCCAATACACGAAGCAAGTAGAAACGGGCGAAGCATCCGGGTCATCATATGAACAAGAAGCTAGCGATGACATGGAGCCTCCAGAAGTGAGAAAGACTCGTCATGAATTGGCACGTGACCCTGATTACAATCCAGAATCCGATGAGATAAATTAGAGACATTCATGATTTCATATAATTAAATGACTTCTTTTCATAGTTTCTACATATAAACATGTCCATGTTTCACATGTCTATACTCAGGAGGCAATGTCTCAGTTTAGAGAGATGATGTCTCAGGAGGAAGTGGCACACGAAGACGCACCAGAACCGACGACCGTGACGATGAGCACTGAGAGGCCTTGTAAGTCTAAGAAAAGGAAGCAACTAGGTTTGAAATGAGGCGAGAGAGGGTTGAACCAATTTCTAGATGACACATATGCTATCACAGATGTGAGACTGATCTGACAGCCCCTAGCTCCAGTGGAGGCCCTACCCAAATACCAAAATGCAACTAGTTTCTGTGTGAGGGACACTCTTAACATCACATTTAAGAACTGGTCCCGTGTGTCTGATGATGACAAGATGAAATTTTGGGATAAGATGAAGATGAGGTTCCAGTTTCCTAGGAACATGCCAGATGATCTAGTGAAGGCATATACAATGAAGCAGTATGCGGTTAGTTTCCGAGGTTGGAGGTTGGAGATGAATTTCAAGTATGCAAAGATAGGGATGGATCCGACAACCAAATATAGGATTTCTAGAGGGCAGTGGGCTGTTTTTCTAGAGCAGAGGAATGACCCTAACTTCTTAGCTCGGAGCGAAGCCAACTACCAGCTCACAAAGAGAACAAGTACCACCACCATCTAGGCACAGGTGGTTACCAGCGCCAAGTTCCTAAATGGAGGCAAGAAGAGGCTGCGAAGAAGGTAGTAGGGTTGCCAGTGCTGTCCGAGCAAGTTGGTGAAAGGTCCATAAATTGGATACATGCTCGGAAACCAAAGGAAACCGAGACTGGTGTGTCCTTGAAGACCCACTGCTTGATGAAGGAATGAAGAGTATCTTTGCAGTGGCTGGCATGCAGTAGGATGGTAAGTTCACGCCACGAAGGGAG
Organism: Sorghum bicolor; assembly: GCF_000003195.3. Classification (NCBI taxonomy): domain Eukaryota; kingdom Viridiplantae; phylum Streptophyta; class Magnoliopsida; order Poales; family Poaceae; genus Sorghum; species Sorghum bicolor. The sequence goes on from NC_012875.2 coordinate 25,685,801, forward strand.
AGGGACATCCTGAGTGTTAGCCTCGGTAACCCCGAGCATCCTAGCCGTGTTCAGGCATCTCATCCAAAGAAGGATGGAAGGATGGATTCACCCCTCAGTGGAAAAATAAGTATAAGAAACGTGATCGGTACAAGGAACAAATGGAAACTTATTTTTAGGAAGAGGCTAAGAAAGACTTCCAACATATGATGGGAAAGTTGCTAGAAAACCCTCCTCCTAAGTTGATGCAGAAACTGGCGAGTGCCATGTCAAATCAACAATTAGCACTCAGGCTTCCCAAATGCAGCTAGTCCTAGTGGTGTCACAACTGTTGGTGGCACAGAGTGAAACAATCATTCCAAGCAGTGTCGCATCTACGGCAAACACAGATCACTATCCAGTTGACAACATTGTTACTTCTATGCCTTACTCCCTAGTTATAAGATATGGGAGTAACAATCATCAAACAAGGGAAGTAGCCACGAGCAAAGTGATCCAGGAGGACCTAAATACCATGGTCCTGACATTCCTAAAGACTACAGTAGAGTAGAGGTATCGACCATGGTCCAAGGTTATGAGGACAAGATTCTAGACATCCATGGTCCCGAGGACATTGTATAACTCAAACAGGAGATAAACAATTTCATCCTTTGGCCTCAGAGGGACGTGCAACTTAGGGAGCCACCACCACCCTCTCAAGAGATGCCACTCACCCAGGAGTCATCAGCTCATGTCGATCCTCTTCCTAACCCACCACCTTCACTTCCCCAGTCTCTTCATGACCCACCAGAATCACCTCTCCATGTTTTCCCTGTCCATCAAACATCTCCTCTTCATGATCTTTCTACCCCACAGTCAACACAATCTCCACCCATTCAATTCCACCCCTTTCCAACAACTCAAAGATCCAGAACCAAGAAGTGAGCCACCGAAGGTGCCAAACAAGAAATTTCCGATACCCAAGTTGGTTTCACCATGAGTCAAAGAAAAATCAGCTGGGCAAGTGAGATTTTTGTCGGACATTGTTTCAAAATGCATAGTAGTAGAGCATGAGATTTCTGAGCTAGCAAAGTCAGAGGTGCCGGCGCCTAAGGTCATAACTCCTGTCAAATTCAACGTGCCAACTGTAAAAGACGACAAGCATATACCTAAAAAGTACGTGTGGGGAAAAAAAGCCTCTTAAAGAAACCAAGTGGTATAAAAAGGATTCATGACTGGTACATGAGAGCCTCTTCTGCTGGCATCGATACCATCAGCATGTGCATACCACAAATAGCATTTCTCAGCTAGAGTACTGACAAATGCATGCTTACATTTGATGACATGTGGGCACTGATGAACCACGAGATGCTAGACGTACAGATCGTAACAACATTTGCATTGTAAGTGTTACATAGTTACACACATTGTAGTTGCATCAATTTTCAATATCTGACATGCTTGTGTGTTGCAGAATGTTATATGATCAACATGATTTGTATTTTGGTTTGGACTTTAATTATTGTGTCGAAAAAAGGAATGGTTATCTCTGCCCAATAGATATAGCCAAATATCAGCACACATTCCGAATCGGGGATGGCAGCATAGAGCTAAAGGGTTTGGAATGTGTAGAACGGGATGAGAAATTCCGAAAGTTGAAACTTGATTTTGAAGCTAAATACGCCTTCTACATTGGATATTCACTAATAAAGATTCATGATAGGAAAGCGGTGGTGGCCCCGTACCTCTTTGGGTAAGTGTGAGTTTACAAATATCTATCTAAACTATTCTAATGCACAAATGCATCATGAATTTAATTCAAACAGGAACCACTGGATATGCTTCATCATTTATCCTAAGGAGAGAAGGGTGTTGGTACTAGACTCTATAGATTACCCGAATGAAAGCTATGCTCCATTCATCAAACTGCTAGAGCTGTAAGTCAAGCTATGCATGCATACTTAAGCATAGTGAGAGTTTGAGAATAACATGGTGATTCTATTTGAGATCATAGGGCATACAGGTTCTATAAGATAAATCATGGAAAGTGCGAGTCCAACAGACCCGGGCAGCCATTGGAGGTTATACATAACTGGCCTGTATGTATGAAAATTTACTCTTATGAATACAAATCATACACATAGGACCATGGTTACAACTATAAATAACCACTCTCCTGTTATACAGTGCATAAAGTAATCACTCTTATTGTCCTCTGTGGCTACTACATGTGCGAGAACATGATAGAGAACGGGCGATACGAAAGGAACCCTACCAAGGTAATATAAGTAATAGTCCAGTATACAGTTCAGACATTAAAGTTGGAAGTCATAAAATATACAATATTTATAAACTTCTTTGTAGGTATATAAGCAAGGGACGGCGGAGCGCATGGACGAACGTGCTTTAGACAACATAGTTGAGGACATCTGCTCGTTCCTCATAAAGCATGTTATTCCACGTGAAGGCAAATATCATGATGATGAAAGCCAATTATTCATGCCACAGTTCTAGGTGCTAATAGAGATTAGTAACTCAAACTTATTAAAGAGGGCTATTAGAGGACAGAAACAAACTTTGATGTATCTATGATGTGTGATGATATATATACTCTTGTAATTAACTTTATGTCTTTGAGCACCAAACGTTGATGTATATAAATGTATGTATGAGATGAAATATTTAAATTACATGTTTCTTTGTTTGAACACCAACCAATATCAATATATTTAAATAATAACAATATAAATAAATAAATAAATATATAATAATACATTTTTGAAATACGTTTCCACATACGGCTGTCTTAGGGAACGGCCTGTGTAAATGACACATTTACATATGCGGTTTCCTAAGAGAGCCACCTGTGGAAATTTTTTCTACAGGCGGCTCACAAGGAACCGCCTGTGGAATTGACCTATTTTTACTGGCCTCCAGCGCAGGCGGTGCTAGAAAACGCCAGTAGAAATAGGTTACCAACTGCCTATATATATATACTAGTGCCCTTCAGTTACAATGACTTTTGAGTTAATATGCAAGTCCAAACCAGCTCAACATCAATTGGGTTCCACTCTTTTCATCTCACGACTACAACCTTGCCTGCTCTTGGCCTTGCCACCATAATTGCCGATCCCCGAAGATCATGCAGACCCACATGAAACTCCATCCACCACATTCCACTATCATGCAAAAGTTAACCATCCACTTACCGTCCTTGATGTCCCATAATTGGTCATGAAAACTGTTCCACTTTGATCAATGAGTAATGAGTAATTCACACCCCTCGTCTCTCTGCCAGCAGCTATAAAAGGGACCTGACCCCCAGTCTTTTTTTTAACCAGGACGATTCAGACGAGTTCTCTCTCCCACCACTTCATCTTGATCTCGTGTTGGGCATGTCTCGATACCTACTTCATCGCTCCACGCAAGGACGCTTGCCGTTGCTACTTTTCTGGTGAATGGTGATGTTTCTCCCGATCCATCATGTTCGTCAGTTGTGTTGCCATCGCGGATCACATACATGTTCTTTGTTCTCTTCTTCTTTCATGGCGGCAGATCAACAGGATCGAAGCCGTACCGTACCTCTCTTATCAGTGTGCCATCATCGATTGGTGCTTCCTCACCATGTACTCTGTCCATCTCAAATTATAAGGCATTCTAAAAATTTTAGAAAGTCAAACATATCAAGTTTTTATCAAAATTATATAAAGAATTATAATGATTTATGACATCAAATGGATATACTATGAAATTATAATCAATGAAAAACCTAATGATACACTGCTACAGAATCGGCCTTTAGTCCCGGCCGGGAAGGGGCTTTAGCCCCGGATTCCGAGCTGGGACCACGCTTCCCGGACTAAAGGCCCCCCTCTAGTTCCGGCTCCGTGCACCGGGGCCAAAGCCCCACCCTTTAGTCCCGGACGGTATTACCAGCTGAGATTAAAGGGTGCTGCCAGCGGTGTCACGCAGCAGCACCCTTTAGTCCAGGCTGGTAGTACCGCCCGAGACTAAAGGGGCCTCTTGTTTTTTTTTTCTTTTCTTTTCAGTTTTGTTTTTTAGTTTTGTTTATTTATACACTAGGTTTTCCAATATGTATTCTTTGCTGCTATATATATATATATATATATATATATATATATATATATATATATATATATATATATATATATATATATATAATTGAATTATATAACTACATATATATAAATATATGCACATCAATATATAAAAGTTGTTCTCCAATTCTATTACTGTACAAGTTGTACTCCAAAGTTAATACTCTAAATCTATTACAAGTTGTACTTTATCATCCAAAGATCTACAAAGCATACAAATGATCATCATTGTTTGGAATCATATTATAGTGGAACTCGCCGCTTGGATTTATGACTTGTTCTCAAAGAAATTCTGCTATTGCCTCTTGTATTGCTTTGAGTTGTTCATGTTGCATGAGTTTTTGCTTCAACCATTCAGTCTTCAATTTGAATTAAAAGAAGGTATTAGTTATATCAAGATTATCAATAGTAATTCGAGAGAAAATGAAAAGAGACATGTGTTACATACTCTGAGGTATTCTTTAGGAATTCTATTTGTTACTGCCATAATATACTCGCAAACGTAGTATCCACATAAGTTGTTCTCCGGTTCTTGTCTCAAGATCCACTGTAAGATGTAAAGATTCATCTCGTAAAAAAGAAAAGATATAATGTATACCATGTACATTGATGAGAAAGAAAAACTTACTTGTAGTTGTATTATCTTTAGTGGCGCCCTACGTTAAGTTATATGTTCCCGAACAATGAATCTTTCCTAAACCCTAAACTAATGATATATTCGAAACAAGAGAGTTGGATCGTTAAGTATGCATATATACAAGCTTAGTCTACTTTACGCATGCAAATGGATCAAAATTACCTTTGAATGATGTCTATCATATCTTGGTAATCTTGTTGCGGTTTCTTCATTGAGCCATAGATTACCAACTTACTTTCAGCAAGATCGATGACTATGAGTATCCAATGAAAGCTGTTCATAGAGACATGAGTCGTAGATTAGGGTTAAGTAAAACTAAAGGTGCACACTTGCATGTTAACTATATATGTATAACTCACTTGAAGTTGTAGGGGAAGAGTATTCTTTTTTATCTTTTTGGTTCACGAAGAACCTCATAAGATTTGTACACATGTCATTGATCCAAGTCGCCGAAGGGTTTGGTGCATTGAAAATGACGTAAGGATCAACAAATCCAAGAGTATTATTGTTTTTGGATCTGAGCTCAGTCGTTTTGAGCCTGCATGTAGTGAGTCCATCGACAATATGTCTGTAAGGATTACTACTATATAGACATACTGGAGAGTTTAATAAAAACAAAGAAATACTTACAAACAAAAGCAGCTAATGAGTGATTTGTCTAAAGCGTCCATGTGGCATAGCTGGTGTAATTCGCCCATCTGGACTAAGATAAGGTCATCACCACGGAAGTAGTGATGGTTTCGAATTTGAACAGAAATCCAATCAACTCTGCCTTTAGAAGCCTCCATGCACCAATTGTTGATTGCAAACATCTGCGTACCGAGTACATGTTGGTGCTTGGGGTTCATTAGACTCCTGCCCTGTGCATAATTTCTCCTCCATTTATCAACTACTTCCGCTCGCGGAAACTCTAGCCCAGCAGCAATATTTTGAATCGTGGAGTATGGGAGACCACTCTAAATGAAATAATTTTCAAGTGAGTCCATCTCAGACAAAGTGGGCCCTCTAGATTTCCTCTGTACTACGCCCATATTTGAACCATACTGATCTGCCACAATTAACAGGGACAAAGGTCTTGATGTGTCCCCGAGCTGTGGAACACCCTTTCCTGCTTTCTTCTGGGCGGATTGAGCTCTTACAAATTTTATTAGTTGGCGTTCATATTCCGACTTTGGCGGAGGCTTTCGAGCTTCGCACATTTTCCGGTTGTGCTCTTCCACCCTCTTCCTCAGCTCCCCTTTTGGTAAGTGGAGGTATGGCTTTTTAGAGTTTCGCTTAGCTTCAAATTCCTTTTTACATTTTTCAAAGTGTGCTTTCACATAAGAAGCAACCGATGCAGTTATCTCCTCTTTAGTCTTCTCATAAGGCAACTTTTCACTGGCTGCTTTAGAGCCAGAGGGAGTCTGAGCCTGCTTCTTTATATGTGGCTAAGTTATGCTGATCAGATTAATTATCTTTGTCACCATTAATTACTTTATATATCCTTTATGTGACACTTATCCCTATATGAAAGAGTTAGATAAATGTTCTCAATTATACATGCAATGATAGATACTCAATCTTATATTTCATTCTATAATCAACATTGATGATTGCTAATCCCTTCCCAGTGGTAAAAATATAAATAACGATACCTGGAATACTTTTCGGTTAAAATGCTACATCGGTATTAATCTGTGCGCTTGCAGATCCCATTAGTTATTTATTTAGATGAGCAATTGCATATTTCAATACCGCGTCTCTCATGTCATGCTGGGGATGACAACTTGGCTTAAGTGATATGAGGGATAGGTTTGGCATTTTTGGCGCCGTTATCAGAATTAGAAAACTAAGTCTACTTTTGGTAATGACGTTAAGAATACCCAACAACCTCCCGGGTGAAATGCTCACCGATATCCGTGCGCTTGCGGATCATTTCCTGATGGCGTTAACAAATATCAATAAGCATTTCTGGCGCCATTGCCGGGGAGAAAGACGGTTTGCTGAGATAACTTTGAGTCTTGCTATTATCTTGTATTATACTTTTATACTTTTATTCTTTTATCTTTTTATTTTTTCCATCCTTATGGATAACTCAAATTCCACACCTATTATTGAATTTTTTGCACCTTCGGAGACCAGCCATAGACCATGGGAGTCAACAAGTCCTTTCTTTGCCCCTAATTATGATCTATGTCCGGAGTTGATTGCAATAGGTCAAAGCCAACCCTTTTCTATAGCCGAGGTCCCATCTTTTAATCAAGAAGATAATGAACTTTTAGCTACACCTAGGGAATCTTTTAATCTTTCTACAAATTCTAGTTTAGACCTAGCCCTACAAGACCATGTTTTTCCTCGATATTTTCACATTGGTCTTAATCTTATAACCTTTGGTAGAGTTTTTCTTTCGTTATCTGTTAGTAAAGCAAGGTATGTCTTCATTCGTGGACATCCTTCTTGCACTAGTCTTCATAAAAAAATCCTAGAGATAGAGAAGGAATCATCTCCCATATGAGGAAAGGAAGTTTCAATAGCCGATTTCCAAACATTTCAAAACCATGATTCGAATATCCAACCTAAACTAATAGTGCTCCAAAGTCATCTAAGGGAAGAAGAAATTCTACCTTTGCAAATTCATTTTGGGATGAGCTTAAACTTCCTGCTTCATAAGAGACCTTTGAGTGCATATAGTCTGAACCTTCCTAAGAAGGGATCTCTTAGAAAGCATCTCAAATCCAATCCCTTTGATGGACATCTAGAAAGACTCAAGGATGGCATCTTAAGTGATGCAATAGAAGGAGAGCGAAGCCATTTAGAAGACAATCTCATCTTCTCCCCTTCTACGCCCACTTTTGATGACTCTTTTGAACCTATCTTTAAACCCATCCTTGAGCCTAATAATTTCTACTATGCTCTTTCTCTTAAACCTCCCGATGATCCTATGAATCTCTCTAGACATCCCATGCATAAGAGTCACCAAGACCACAAGGAGGATCGAGAAGAGCAACATCAATGGCTAGAGGGCATTAAAAGTCCTTGTGCTATCACCATTGAATGGATGGATAAAACAAACTTGAGAGACAATCCTAGAGGAATTTTAAGCATTCATGAAGAATCATCCTTGAAGTTTGAGAATGAGAGAAACAACAGTGAGCATGGAAGTTATTTCATAAATACCTCACCAAGTCCTTGCTCATATAAAACATCTCCCCAACCAATTGGTCTCTCCAACCTTACCACATTTGAGATCTCCAACCCCCTCTTCCTTTCTATTTATAAAAACTTTAAAGGGGTGGTTATCGATGCATATGTCTATAATAAATATTGCAGATATCGTTGAGTCGATCTTGATATAGGCACGCTTAGGTTGGTGTTGGAGGGGAAACCACTTCACCAACATAATTTGATGGTTTCACAAGGACAAGCTTAGTGTCCTAAAACAAGCACTTATCAGATCGTAACATGAACTTTTAATTATTTGCAACATTGCCTTGTGTATTGAGCATCTAAAGATAATTGTAGAAATATTCCTTCGGGTATTTGTGTCACTAACCTTTATAGGATTGGAGTAAGAAGATCTGAGGAATGACAAGCGCAAGGTATGCCCAACCAATCATCATGCAACATTGAATTAAATTCATCAAATCTTGAATTTTGCAAAATTCAAGCTTGGGGGAAATACCTTACGTAAGAACATCCTTTGCCATGTTGCTATGTTGGTTGTCCCTACTTTTGAGGCATGCTCAATTTTCTAAACACTAAACTTATTTTTCATCTCCACCTGAGTAGATCTCTATAAATGCTGTCATGCTACCTTTGTCTATTCACAAGCAAGTGTCGGTTTGGAAGTACTCGACATACTTCCATTGGCATTTAAATTAAGCGTGGTGCTTAGGTTAAATAGCCTTCCTTAATCTGATTAGACATGGAGTCTAGTTTGGTTACTGAACTAAAAACTGCTTGAGTAGACATTGGTAAATTTTGTCGGACTAACCCCTGCAGGAAAACTTTCAATATCAACCTGGAAAGTCCTGAGATACAAACTCACATTGGAGACAAAGGAGACACATAAAGTTTAACGATTTGCACAAGGAAGACATAGCTGATTCATCATAGAGAGATGATCCATGGAACGAGACAAAGAGTACCACAAACACGGTGCACAACTGCTAAGAAAGGAAAGCTTCCACAAGATTCCACCAAGTGAAGGACTTGGATCTACGAGCACAAACACACTGAGCAGGATAGTGCCAATGCCGCACCTCGAACTGCTGGACAAACAAAGAACATGGGTGACACGGTATCAAGAGGTGCAGATGTCAAGGCCCACACCTAATCAAATGATGCACCTAAAGGATGAACACAGTGAGAAGTCTTGTCTAGAAGACTTAAAACATTGGATCCTTGCCGGAAGTTAAAATCGGTATTTATCCATATTTATCTTTTCTTGTATTCCTTTTCCTTTTTTTTCCATCACTTGCATTAGCATATTTACGTTTCCACATTAAGCATTAGAAAAGAAAACAAAAATATTTGTTCATTGCACTGCATCATAAAATCTAAAGCCCCATGTGAATAGACTTGTGGTTTAAAACCCATAGGTATATTGACTATGGTGGCATAAAATAAATATGTTTTCATCTTACAATAAAAATATAAAAATAATAAGTGCATGATCCTGCTAAATAAGTAAAATTTATTAGGAGGAATCTCAATATGATAAAAGGCTAAGAGATTTTATGCTAACACTTAACCAGTTCCACAAAGCTTTGTTGTCTATTTGAGCTCCACGGAGTTCAAGGACCAAAGAAGACTTGTCGGCGGAGGACATAGTAATCGTTGTCATGGTACTGCCGACATTCAAATACACCTCCGTCACCTGCTAGCTAAATCAGAAGAAATTATGTCAAAATCTAGCTTGGTGGAGAGCACCCCTATTTATGCAGCTAAGTGTTTATACTTTACTCAAATAAAAAGATGCATAATCATGAGAACCCAAATAAAAATTTTTGTGCTTATATATATCTTTGCTTAGTTTGCTAAATAAATAAATAAAGTGTCTAGGCCAAACTGAACTTAAATGATAAACTCTTACATGGATATGATAAATAGTTGCTCTGCCATGTACCTAGTTTTCAAGTTTGAGCTCTCTCTCAAGTTTAGGCATAACTGTTATAATTTAAACCTGCTCTAAACCTGAACTTGTGGGAAGAGTACTTGATCTAAAGTCTAAGTCGTTAACGGATACGATATGGAAAGGTTGAGCTGCTGTTTATCTGTTCCTAGAGTTGCTAGAATTCTGGAGAATATTATCTTTGAAAATCTTTAAAATATTGCATGATGAGTTCCTGTATGATAAGAGTTTAAATTCCTACCACAGCCATACATACATGCTTATTAGACTAAGAACCATACATTTACTTTTTACTGCTTATGAGCATTGAGTGTGGTCAAGTTGTGTAGACCCTTAGGAGCTTGTCATGCGGTTAAAATCAAGATTCACTTGCACGTTCACTCATACATGCTACTTCTACTCCGGAAGTACGCATCCATATACATCCACTCAATTCCATCTCTAGATTCACCTAAAATTATTCTACTCCTATCCGAGAGAGAATAGCCAAAAAACTTTTTCATATCCCTGTTTTTCCCTGTGAAATAAATGCTTGAGTTATCTTGGTTACTACCACTTGCTATATTATTTCAGGAGATGAGTGCTCTTAAAAAAAAGAAAAAAAAGAAAAAAAAAAGAGAAAGGATACGAGGAAATAAAAAGGGGCAAGTGCCCAGAACCTCGAAGAAAAGAAAAAGTGCAAGATACCCACCTGAGAGGAAAGAAAAAGAAAAATAAAATATAGAGCATCTCATTCTCCTCAAAAAGCTTCAAAGTGCAAGAAAGATATGTATCCCCTTAAAAGAGCAAAAGGAGAATTAGGCTTTCACCATTGTTATCATCATACACCATTCATTCGCCACACATGCACATCTTGATTTGATTTTTTGACTTGTTTCTCTGGATCCATGGTTTGACTATGCAATAAATGTCTTGTAAGTATGTATGCTTTATCTCCCACCTATGAGCTCCAGATATCAAAAACTTATTAGAGTAGGGTGAGAGAGAAGGCAATATCATTATGCCTCATACCAAAAATACCACATACTTTGAGAGAAGGCATATACCATTACTACCTTGGAAAGGATCCAGAAATACCACAAAAGAGAGATTTGAGAGAGTCATACAAGAAATCTCTGAGTTTTATTTGAAAATCTGCAAAAACTTCAGAGCTATAGTTAATCAAAGAACAAGAGACATGGTGCTTGACTAGACTGTTCTATCTTTTAACTGCTCAAGACACAAGTGACAGTTGCAAGCCCCATGGTGAAAGGTAAAATGAGTAAGTTTTAAGTCTTAATAGTTTACTCTAACTCAGAGATGAGATCTTGCTTGAACGCATGTGTACATTTAAGGCATGAAACCACTGTAGAAACTCTTGAGTCCATCCTTGCTCAGGGACGAGCAAGAGGTAAGCTTGGGGGAGTTGTTGACGGTCCTTAAGTACCAAATATAACCATCAAATAAATAAAGGAAAGGATCCAAATGCAACCAACACCCAGACTTAGGGTTTTATCTAACAGAATTCCACGAGTTTTGGTGTTTGTCTATTTCTGGAGGGGGTTATCAGGAAATATGGAGAAAAGGCCCACACGTCGGGTTTACATAGAGATATTAACGTGTGCGCCAATTTTTTATCATCTAGAAGAGTCCAGAAGCCACGGGAACGAACGAGGGTCCGAGCGGGCCCAGGGGCAGGGCGCCCGCCCTCCCCCCTAGGGTGCCCGCCCTGCTATAGGGACCAATCAGGTCCTGCCTCGTGGATTATGCTCCACCGACCTAAAGGATTAAGGAAAACCATGCGATTAAGGTCGGTTTGATCCGACGGCCCACGTTCATTTGGAGGGGCTATATAAGCAGGCCCCCTGGCCCCTGGAGGAGGGCAATCCCATTATTCATTAGCATATTTTTCCAGAGATGATTCAGAGAGAGAGGTCCCTCTATGGTTCCAACCTCATAGGGCTTAGCATCCAATGTAAGATTAGAATTAGTTCTTCTAGATTGAGAGAGATAGAGTGGAGGTGTAGATCGGAGGAAGCCCGGCCTGTCGGTGTCTACTCCGAGGTTGTACCTGCGGGATCAAGTCTCCTAACCGGAGGCTTGCTCCTAGGATTCATCAGTATTTTGACTTCTAAATTCTACTAAGCTCTTTGTTCTTATTGTTCTTTGGTTTACGAGTTTACTTTAATCTCTTCCGATAGAGTTTAGAGTAATCATTGCTAGCGTAAACGTGGTGTTTGGGCTAGGGTACTCATAGATATCCCCTGTCTAGCCGGACCATGGTAGTAACGAGGAACGTGACATTTCTATAGCTACCTTTGTAGCCCACAATCCCGTTAGCAGGATCAGTAGGGTTTTCAGGTGCGGGTCGAACATTGGTGTCTAGATTCCGTAAGCCTCCCCAATAGAACAGTAGATCATCCTTACCAAGGTTAGAACAAGAGTGTGGTTGTAGTCTTCTCTATACATCGCTCACATCAAATCACATTGTTTGTAGCCTAAAGGGTAGTAGCAGTAAATTTGGTTAGTCAGATGCATGCTTTCTCCCAGTGGTAAAAAAATAAATACGATACTCTGGATAACTTCCCGGGTGAAATGCTCACCGATATCCGTGCGCTTGCGGATCATTTCCTAATGGTGTTAACAAATATCAACAATACACATTCCATACATAGGACATTTTTGCATTTGAGAAAGTGTTTGTAAACTCTAGTCATAAAGTCTTGAATCGCACACAGACTTTATGAAACTATATGCGGGACCTATGGATTTAGAACTACACTTTCGCAACGCTTTGTCAAATGCAAAAGTGTCCTATGTATCAAATGTAGATCTCGATGAGTGGAACAAACTTGCTATTCATGACTTTTCGACTTGGGGCCGTCTAGGGTCCCGAAAACGTGTGTAGCCGTGAAATTTTGAAATTTCAAAATTTGAGTGGTCCAAACCCTCTTAGATGAAAAGTTGACCATTACACCAAATGTGTATCTTGATAAGGTGGACAAACTTTGTATTCATGACTTCTGTAGCTGAGACCATCTAGGGTCCGGTCAAAGTGTTTTTTCTGAAAAATCCAATGTTTGACTTGGTCAAACTAGGTCAAACTAGGCACTAAATGACCTCAAATGAAAAACTTTTGAATACAAGGTAGTTAGAGCTCATCAATATACGCATTCCATACATAGATAATTTTGCATTTGAGAAAGTGTTTGTAAACTCTAGTCACAAAGTCTTGAATCACACACAGTCTCAATTAATTAATTATTACATAATATCTTTAATTACAACCCACTATCATGCGGGCACAACAGTGAACTTCTTCTTGACATATGACCCTTGGTTATGATCATCCCTTAACCATGGAGTGTCCTTATTGTTTAACAAAATGCTTGGGTCTTTGTTCACTTTGAATGGCAGAATTCTGTCATCCCTTTCATATTCTCCTGACATGTCTGACTTGTCCTCAATTCCGACAATGTTTCTTTTCCCGAAAAGAACTATGTGGCGCTTTGGCTCATGATAGACTTTTGAATTGCCATCATTTTTCCCTCTCTTTGGTTTTGTAGACAAATCTTTAAAATAGAACACCTGACTCACATCAGCAGCTAGGACGAATGCTTCATCTTTGTACCCAACATTGTTAAGTGTTGACGGTCCTTAAGTATCAAATATAATCAACAAATAAATATAGAAAAGGATCCAAATGCAACCAACACCCATACTTAGGGTTTTATCTGATAGAATTCCATGAGTTTTGGTGTTTGTCTATTTCTGTAGGGGGTTATCAGGAATTATGGAAGAAAGGCCCACACGTCGGGTTTACATAGAGATATTAACGTGCCGCGTAATTATCCTACATCTAGAAGAGTCTAGAAGCTACGGGAACAAACGGGAGACTGGACGGGCTCGGGGGCAGGGCGCCCGCCCTCCCCCTTGGGCGCTCGCCCGGGCCTCGAGGCCAATCAGCTCCAATCTCGCGGATCATGCTCCACCGACCTAAAGGATCAAGGAAAACCGTGTGATTAATGTCGGTTTGATCCGACGACCCACATTCACTTGGAAGGACTATATAAGCAGACCCCCTAGCCCCTAGAGGAGAGGACCTCTGAACCCTAATTCATTATTCATCTTGGGAGAAGAAGCCTCTGATCAAGCCCTAGAGCCACCACATCAATTAGATCTCTAGTTTAGCATAGCTACATAGGATTAGAACTAGAAGGAGTCAATCTTCGATTGGTTTCCGGATCTGTCAAGAGGATTCTTATTAATTCCTCTCTTGTTCTTCAATTGTTCATCTTTGTTCTTCAATATTATGAATATGACTTTGTTCTACTTCAATATATTGATTATGACTTTGCTCTACTTGTTTATATTCGCAATTATATTGTTCTTAGTTTATCATAGTTATATGTTTGGCTTAGTTAGATTGTAATTATATATGTCGGTGTTTTCCCCCTGGGGGGTCACACCAACGAGTAAAACTTGTATGCGTGCTCCCTTTCCCAGATGGTGATGCAAAAAGACACAAAGATTTATCCTGGTTCGGACAAGAGAAGGCCCTACGTCTAGCGGGGGAGAGAGTTTGTATTATTCTGCACCTAAGTGCTTGTACAGGGGTGAATACAAGCATGGTATGGATGGAGATGGAGTGAGTTCACTCTACTACGTGTGTGTTGTATCACCTGTCCTGTATCCGCTCCCAGGCTTCCCCTTTTATAGTTCCAAGGAGGGGCCTAGGGTACATGTATAGGCGTCAGAGTAGGGGTCGATAGAGGTATGGCGCGCTGACCTACTCGAGGCCTCCGTACCGGTGTGGTTTCGAGCCATCTTGTCCTGGTAGCTTGATGATGATTACGCGTGCCCCGGTATCCCGCTCTGCGCGCCATCCTGGGCTGGTTTATCTGTGGTATGCTTGTACGTCGCGGCAGCATCTGCGTCGGAGTGGTTGAGGTTCTATCACTCATCGCCCGACTCTTCTCCAGGAAGGAAATGTGCCTACTCGAGGGTATGGCGCCGTATAATGCCTTGCCAGCCAGAGCGCTGACCTCAGGCGTCTCGAGGGGGGTCTTGATTAGACGTTCCGACCCACTCCCTGCATTCTGCCACGTTCTGGCTTGTTTGGTGGGGAAGGCTGCAAAAAGAATGACGGGATGGGTGCCTGTTCCCTATCACGCTTCCTGTGACTGGCGAGTTAGGTGAGAACGCGATAGGCGCATTAAATGCCCTGGCTCCCGTGCCTGTGTCAGGCGGTGGATGGCGTCCTTGCGCTCGACGCCCTCCGATTCGCTCGAGCCTGTTTCCGTGTTCGACGGTAGCCGGTGCTCGAGCCCTGATCGATTCGCAGGACGCTCTTTCCGTGTTCGAGACTATGGCCGTCGAGGACCGTACGTGTGACTGGGCAGAGCGTCGAGTTGGAGGCCTCGACTTGCGTACGGGCATCCTCATCATGCACATCAGTTAGGGTACCCCTTACTGATATCCTCAACAGTAGCCCCCGAGTCTCCATTTGAGCGCTGGCGCTCGATTGGAGGCTATATTTTGTGGTTGAGTTTCCGTGGGGGCGCGCGAGCGACCCCGCGGGGGTAGCCCCCGAGTCCATGGAGGAGTTTTTGACTCCTTCAAGGGCTGTAATGCCTAATTTGTGGAAAAGCCATCGATATCCATCGTGGAAGGTTCTGATTGATTCGTTTTATGCGGGGGGGGGGGGGCTCGACGTACTCCCGGTGGAGCGAGCGTCGTTTACCCTAGGTCGAGCTCCTAATAGGTAGTCCAAGTGAGAACCTGTGCCCCTTTCGAGGGGATCAGTTGCAGCCCAGAGGCGTTCTCATAAAGCAGGGTCGGCGTGGTCGGGGTGACTGGCCTCGTTCGATAGAGTCCAGTGGCTCGATGCCTACCTTCGGGGGGATTCCTCACGACCATATCGACCCTGCCTTGGACATCCCCAGTGAATTCTCGATGCAGGCCTCAACTTTCGACCACTCGCTGGGCATCCCTGACTCTGGTACTCGAGATCGGCTGTCAAACCCATTCGGTGGGCCAGCCTGCGACCTCTCGAGATTTTTGGTACAACGAGTGCGTACCTTAGCTTACAAGGGAAGGAAGAGGCCGTGGCAGTTGGCCTTTCTGCCCGTTGGGCGTGCCTTTTTAGGCAGGAATCGTTGCGACACTGTATCGGCGCAGAATTCATAGCGTCCCGTCTGTGAGGAGGAAAAAAACCGTTAGGCGGCGCATTTATGGGGGGAGTTACCATGTTTATCGGATCTGTCCGTTGGTGGGTTGCCGCCTATAAATATCCCACGGCCTTGCTGCCGTTTTCCCTTCCACCTTCTGCCTCCATTCTTGCCTCAGCTCCCTTGCCCTCTCACGCGCGCGCACCCTCGAGCACCAGTGAAGTCGCCTCTCTCCCACCTGAAGATGCCAGTGAGGCTCATTGCCGCCGATGACTGGCGCCCGTCGTCGACGATGGAGCGCCGGCTGTTGGAGCTCGAGAGGGAGGGACTCCTACGCCCCCGCACGTCGTTGTCGCAGCCGGAGTGGATCGCGCCGGTGGCTGACCATCGGGAGCCAAGGCCGCCCACAGGCTATGTGGTCTCCTTCGCCAAATTTCACCGCCACGGCCTGGGCGCTCCTCCGAGTCGCTTCATGCGGGCGCTCTGCCATCACTACGGGGTGGAGCTCCAGCATTTCTCCCCAAACGCCATCACCGCCGTGGCGGTTTTTGCCGCGGTGTTTGATGGCTACTTGGGGATGATGCCCCACTAGGATTTGTGGCTCCATCTGTACCGGGGCGAGCTCTTCAACGCCCCCGATGGAAGCGCGGGAGTAAGGAAGCCGGTTTGAGCTGGGTGCCTCAACCTGGTGCTCAAGACCGGCAAGTCGGAGAGGTCGCGCGAGTACATCCCGGTGGGGTTGACGTCGAACCACGCCGGATGGGACTCCCAATGGTTTTACTTGCGGAACAACGACGACCTCCTCTCGGCCTACACTGGGCGTCTGATCTCGGAGCGTCCCAAGCACTGGAAGTATGGCGTCGTCTAAGTTCACCAGCCGCGGCTCGACCCCATCCTCGACGCCTTGAAGAATTTACATGAGGAAGGCCTGACCGCCGCTCTCGTCCTCTCGGCCGTCCATCAATGGAGGGTTCTCCCATTGATGTCTCGACCGTTGAGGATGGACGAGATGGGTCCCGGCATTTTGTCCCGGGATCTCGAGGCGTGCCGGATGTCCAACGAGGCTCCGGTGGACGATGAGGTCGCGACCCGGGTCAGGGCGGCTGTCGCCGGTGACTTCCAGCCGGAACATGTTACTGGCTTCCCTATGAGGCCTGATGTGGGATCGATCGACTTGGTGAGTCTTTTTTCTTCTTACGACTTCGATTCTCGATTTTCGTTGGTCCTTCTTAAGACTTATCCTTGTCTGCGCAGGGATCGATCAACGTTCGATCATCGAGGCCTCCAGTGAAGGAGGACGAGGTCGATCGTGATAAGCGGCGAGAGTCCGCGGAAAAGTAGAAGTCCGCATTAGACTTAAAAAAGAAAAATGAGAAGAAAAAGAACCTCGAGCGCTAGGCGCTGGAGACGCGCCGAGCGAAATCCAGGCAGAGGGAGGAGCCTGAGGAAGAGTCTCCTGATGAGGACGATGGCGGCGACTGTGACGACGGCAGCGACGACTCCGAGGGGATGGTGTCCCGGCGTGACAGGATCCTAAACTCCGACGTCGACGCCCCGCGGACGGGAGCAACAAAGGAGGGGCCAAGCAGGTCTCTTGAGAGGCAACAGAGGGAGTCGTCCCCTCGCCGCTCCCGTGCTGACACCCCTCCCGCGCCTGTGCGGGGTCGGTCTGTCCCGCGCCCCCAGCCTCCCCCTGCGCCAAAGGCGGGCGATCGGGCTAAGCCCCAGGCGACGGGGCCGTTGACCCGTGGCTGTGCCGCGGCTTCCGGCAAGGGGGAAACAAGCCACAGGAGCGCTAGCCCTGGCACTCACCAGGCAGGAGATGCCGAGTCGAGGCCTACGCCCGTTCGTGAGGGGCCTGGAGCCTTGACGCGGGGCGGTTCGAGGCCCGCCGGCCGAGGTACTGGCAGACAGGCCGTTCTCCCTGTGGGGTAAGGTTTCGATGTCACGATTCCTATCCCTCGATGTCTCTGCACTTTCCCAGCTTCGCTTACGCCTGTTCTTTTTTCTCAGGTTGAAGCGGACGCTCGAGCAGGCCCAACCTCCGATGGCCAAAAGGCTTAAACTGGGAGCGGCCTCCAAAGATTCAGGTTAGCGGCTCATTCCCATTGTTATGGGAGTTGCGTTGTTCTTACGTCGATCGTCGTGACAACTGACCTTTGCTTTTTGTGTGTTTTATAGGCTCCTCTGACCCCCGACCGCCGACCGCCGCCGAGAGCGCCTCGACCCGTCCCCTGGTGGGTGAGTCCACCCCACCGTCACCGAAGCAGGTCGAGTCACCTCACCCCCAAGAGCAAGAGGGAGCCCTCGAGCCTCCCCGATCTGGGGTCGAGGGGGATCCTATCACTATAAGTGATGGGTCCGGCGGCGACAGGTCTTCGAAGAACGCCCGTCCTATAGACGAGGAGGTCGAAACCTCCCTTGTTGCAAAGCGGACGCCCTGGCCTGCCAGGCTTCGCTCCGTCGAGGAGTAGAGGAATAAGGAGGAAGAGGAGAGCGAGCAGGATACGCGGCAACAGCCGCAGGAGGAGCAGCGGCTGTAGCCGAAAGAAGGAGAGGAGGGGCAGCCGCCAGCAGGTCCCCAGCTCGAGGAGCTGCTGGAGCAAGACCGTCAACAGGAGCTGCAGGAGCTCCAGGAGCAGCAGCAGAGGGGACAGCAGCTAGAAGAACTGCTCGAGTCTCCCTCTCACAGTCCACCCCAACCAGTGCCACCAGTGCCGCAAGAGCCTAGAAATAGGGAGGAGAGTATGCCAGTTTACGGTCCTTCGACCCCGGCGTGGCTCCGTCCAGGGGCGCCCACTTCGATCCCAGTAGAGCCGGGGCAGGCGGACGGCGTGGTGGCGCTCGCCTGTATGATGCGTACCCCCATTGACCCTCAGTCTGAGATCAAGGGTACGATCTACGACATGGACGGAATCGCTCCGGGATTCCTCCGAGAACGTCGATCGTGGGAGGACCGCGTCCCCGCCGAGGAAGACGAGATCGGGACGTCGGGCGGCGGTGGCGGCAGCGAGACCGGGACCTAGAAGACTGTGGACGACGACGGGCGGTTCCCTTCCCTCGTCGACTTGTTCCTGCGCCACGGGGGTTCACTCGAGACCGTCGAGGAGCTCATTCGAGGCGTCAAGGCGCGCGCCGACTAGGAGATGGAGAACTGGTGCCCCGACCGGATCCGCATCCAGGCTTCCACCGATCCGTCCAAACCTAACATTTTCTTGGACGACCGGAAGGAGGCTGAAAAGTGGGAGCACATCGAGGAGCTTCATCTCTGGATGAAGCATACAGTGGGGCTCCTGTCCGACGTTGTTAACAACGGGCTCGGACCAGCCTACTTTGTAAGTGTTTTTCGGGTCTTAACCATTATAGAACGTTTGGTTTTGTGTTCTAACTGCTCGATCGCCGGCTCGCAGGACCTGAAAGAGACTTCCCGCATCAAATCGAGCTTCATCCACGCCACGAGTGGCGACTGGGAGCAACTCCCCATCCTTAAGGACAAACTCCTGGAGTCGTAGGAGAACCTCCTCAAGGCCTACAAAGAGCTTTTGGCACTTGAGGAGGAGAAGAAGGGGAGGGAGGCTGCTCTGGCTGAGGCTCGAGAGGCCTCAAAGAAAGCAGTGGAAGAGGCTGCACTTTTGAGGGAGCGGACCATGATGGTCGAGGAAGCCGCGTCCAAGGCCCGGGAGGAGGCCTTGGCTTATAAGAACGTCGTCGCTGACCTGGACAAGGAGAAGGGCCTCCTCAAGACTGACCTAGCCTCCATCCGAGAATCCTTCCAGAGGATGAAGGTGGAATGTGTAAATGGCGAGATCGCTCGAAGCGCCGTAGAGGAGGCCAAGAAGAAGGCTCTTGAGGATCTCGAGTCAGAGCGGGCTCGATCCCGCAGCTTCTCTGACGATGTTGATCGTCTGAAGAGAGCGCTGTTGGAAAAAGATGGGGCCATCGTGCAAGCCGGCAAGGTGATCGAGGATCTATGCGTCACCAACACTGAGCTGGTGCGCTCCAACAAGGAGATCGAGAGAGCCAACACCAAGCTGGTCGGTTAGAATACGGCTCTGGAGGAGAGTATTCGCGGTACATTTCTATTGTCGAGTTTCCTTTTCGAGGTGTGCTTTGTGTTATCTAATTTCTCCATGTCGGTCCTTGTAGGGCTTAATGATGAGCTGCTTGCCGCCCAAGTCGAGGCTGGCTCCGCCAAGGCCCAGCTCGAGGGGGAGGTCGCTTTGAACTGTCGGCTGCGGACAGCGATAAGCGATCTCTTGACCTCTTGGGAGGTCGAGCCCATGGATGAGTCGAGGGAGGAAGCTCGAGGCAACGCACTGGTCGATCAGCTATGCTACCTAGGCGCAACGCTGAGGGATCAAGTGCGGGACGCTCTTCGTATCGGAGTGAAGCGGGCAATGGCAGTAGTCTGCTCAGGCTTTTCATACGGTATGGAGGTCGTGTCCCATGGCTTCGTCATCGACATCTCCAAGACTGACGCGGAGAACGAGGAGAGGCTCCACACCTTGATCGATGACGCAGAGGTCCCTGGGGAGAGGTTGGCTAAGTTGTTCGAGCCGGAAGTACTTCCCCCTGAGACTAGCTCGGGCGCGGGCAATGGTGGTGAGGGCCCAGATGCGGACTGAGGCCTGTGAGCCTGCGTTGGGTGCCTAGGCCCCTTGTATAGTATTTTGTCGTTCTATCTTATGTAGTACTGTGTTTTTGAGTGGCTTATAAGATCTGTGAATGTTTGCCTATCTTTCCGCTCGAGATTCTTTTTTTGCCTGTATCTGTAGTTCCCATTTGGTCTTTTGTTAAGGCAACCTTGATTACCTCAAGTGTGAGGAAGCGAGTAAAGGTACCGTAGCCCGTAGGCGTAGGAGTCCTTAGGCTCGTTGTCCCTCGGCCCTTAAGGGGCTCGAGGTGCCTCCGCTACTCGACCGCATGAGATTTACTAATAGGAACGAGAGAATTTCCTGGTTTTTTCGACATTTGGGGGGGGGTACCCCCCTGCTAGCCCCCGAGGGGGTATCAACTACGATGAGTCATAGTTGGTACTCCCTTCTAACGTTGAAATTTCGACCAACGAAAAAAAGTAAATTACTTCAGGGAAAGATCTTTTTCATTCATGCGTTCATTCATAAGGTCTTGGTACAAAATGTACATGGGAACATAAAGCTTTGAAATTCTAGGGGTAGAATCGACGTAGCTGTTCGATGTTCCACGCGTTGGTGAAGATCGCCCCTTTCTCGTCCGCTAGCTTGTATGTCCCCGGCTTCATGACGTCGGCCACTACGTATGGGCCCTCCAAAGGTGGAGTTAGCTTGTGGTGTCCTTGATTGCTTTGCCGCCGCCGTAGGACAAGGTCACCCACGTTCAGATCTCTCTTGCATATGTGCTTGTCGTGGTAGCATCGAAGCTTCTACTGGTATCTGGCGGAGTTGAGGAGGGCCATGTCTCGAGCTTCCTCGAGTTGATCGACCGCATTCTCTTGAGTCTCCTTATTTGATTGCTCATTGTATGCTTTGAGTCGAGGGGATCCATACTCGAGGTCCGTTGGGAGCACGGCCTCAGAGCCATAGACCATGAAGAATGGGGTGTATTTTGTGGCCCTTCTTGGTGTCGTCCTTAAGCTCCATAGGACCGAAGAAAGCTCCTCGACCCATTTCTTGCCGAATTTGTTCAAGCAGTTGTAGATTCTCGGTTTGAGCCCCTGCAAAATCATGCCGTTGGCATGCTCGACATGGCCGTTAGTTCGAGGGTGAGCTACTGCAGACCAGTTCACATGGATGTGATGCTGATCGCAGAAGTCCAAGAACTTTTTGCCGGTGAACTGAGTGCCGTTGTCGGTGATGATGACGTTGGGAATCCCAAACCGGTGGATGATGTCAGTGAAGAAAAGGACGGCCTGCTCGGAGCGGATGTTCGTGATAGGTCGAGCCTCGATCCATTTGGAGAATTTGTCGATGGCTACCAAGAAATGGGTGTACCCCCTGCTGCCTTCTGTAGAGGTCCTACTAAGTCGAGCCCCCATACCGCAAATGGCCACGTGATGGGGTTCATCTGGAGAGCGTGGGCGGGCAGATGCGTCTGCTTGGTGTAGAATTGGCACCCATGGCACGAGCGCACGAGCTCGATGGCGTCAGCTACGGCCGTTGGCCAGTAGAAGCCTTGTCAGAAAGCGTTCCCTACGAGGGTCCGTGGAGCAGCATGGTGGCCACAAGCCCCCGAGTGTAGATCCTCGAGGAGTTTTCGGCCTTCCTCTATGGTGATGCAACGCTGCCAGATCCCTGTCGGGCTTCGTCGGTATAGCTCGTTGCCTTCACCGTAGATTACATATGATTTGGCCCGTCGAGCGATACGGCGAGCCTTGGATCGGTCTTCAGGTAGCTCGCAACGAATTAGGCAGTCGAGGAACGGCGTGCGCCAGTCGAACGGTCGGCTGGGCCGCTGTTCCACCTCCATTGCCTCGGCTGCTACTAGCAGCGCTTTGATGGTGTCGGTTTGCTGGGTGGGGGTGGCTTCGACACCAGCCCCCGAGCCCAAGTCGACGGATGGCTCGTGTAGATCTCTTGTGAATGCGTCAGGTGGGACCGTGCCTCGAGTCGACGCAATCTTAGCGAGTTCGTCGGCCGCCTCATTGTAGCATCGGTCGATGTGGACGAGCTCGAGGCCGTGGAACTTATCCTCGAGTCGATGGATCTCCTTGCAGTACGCCTCCATTTTCGGGTCGTGGCAGCTCGAGGCCTTCATCACTTGGTCGATGACGAGCTGGGAGTCGCCTCGAACGTCGAGGCGTCGGACTCCTAGCTCGATGGCGATCTTCAGACCGTTGACAAGGGCCTCATACTCCGCGACGTTGTTGGATGTGGCAAAATGTATCCTGATGACATACCTCATATGAACGCCCAGGGGCGAGATGAATAGCAGGCCCGCCCCAGCTCCCGTCTTCATGAGAGACCCGTCGAATTACATTGTCCACAGCTTTGCCTGAACTTGAGCCGGGGGGAGCTGGGAGTCCATCCATTCCGCGACGAAATCCACCAGGACTTGCGACTTGATAGCTTTGCGGGGCGCAGAAGTGAGGGTCTCACTCATGAGCTCGACTGAACACTTAGCGATTCTTCCCGTGGCCTCCCGACTCTGGACGATCTCACCCAAGGGGAAGGACGAGACCACCTTGATAGGGTGGCCGAGGAAGTAATGTTGCAGCTTGCGTCGGGCGAGGATCACGGTGTAGATTAGCTTCTGGATCTGTGGGTATCGTGCCTTGGTCTCCAAGAGCACCTCGCTGACGAAATAGACTTTCCTCTAGATTGGCAGCGCATGCCCCTCCTCCTGCCTCTCGACCACTACCGCTGCACTGACGACCTGGGTCGTCGAGGCGACGTACAGAAGCAGAGGTTCTGCGGGTTGGGGTGGGACCAGGACCGAGGTAGAGGTCAGTGTTTTCTTCAAGTTATTGAGGGCTTCCTCGGCCTCGGGGATCCAAGAGAAACGCTCGATTTTCTTCAGGAGTCGATACAGCGGCAACGCCTTTTCTCCCAACCTTGAGATAAAACGACTCAGCGCCGCTAAGCATCCCGTGACTCTCTGCACGCCCTTGACGTCTCGGATTGGCCCCATTCTCGTGATGGTCGAGACTTTCTTGGGATTAGCCTCGATGCCACGCTGGGAAACGATGTAACCCAGGAGCATGCATCGAGGCACGCTGAAAATGCACTTTTTGGGGTTGAGCTTGATCTGGTTGGCACGTAAGCAACTGAAAGCGATCTTGAGGTCCTGAATCAAGTCTGTCGGTGTTTTCCCACGGAGGGTCACACCAACGAGTAAATTTGTATGCGTGCTCCCTTTTCCAGATGGTGATGCAAGAAGACACAAAGATTTATCCTGGTTCGGGCAAGAGAAGGCCCTACGTCCAGCGGTGGAGGGAAGTTTGTATTATCTTGCACCTAAGTGCTTGTACAGGGGCGAATACAAGTGCATATGAACTGGGATGGAGTATGGAGACTCCTCTACGTGTGGGTGTTGTGTTTCGTCAATGTCTGTGTTCACTCCCGGGCCTCCCCTTTTATAGTTCCAAGGAGACGCCTAGGGTACATGTATAGGTGACAGACTAGGGGTCGATAGAGGCATGGCGCGCTGACCTACTCGAGGCCTCCGTACCGGCGTGGTCTCGAGCCGTCCCGTCCAGATAGCTTGATGATGATCACGCGTGCCCTTATATCTCACTCCGTACGCTGTCTCGGCCTGGTTTGTCTGCGGCACGCCTGTACGTCGCGGCGGCTGATACGTCAGAGTGGTGGCAGTGCCATCAGTCGACGCCCAACCCTTCCCCAGGAAGGAAATAGGTCTGGTCGAGGGTTGGACACCATGTAGCGTCTTGCTATCCAGAGCATTGACTTTTGGGGCCTCGAGGGGGTCCTGACTAGATGTTCCATCCCGGCTTCCCGCGTCCTGACATGCTCTGGGTCATTTGGTGAGGAAGGCTGAAAAAGAATGACTGGACGGGTGTCTGTTCCCCATCACGTTTCCCGTGACCAGCGTGTTAGGTGGGAAAGCAACAGGCGCATTAAATGCCCTAGTTCTCGTGAGCACGTCAGGCGACGGGCGGCGTCCTTGGCGCTCGACGCCTCCTGGTTCGCTCGAGCCTACTTCCGTAATCGACGATAGCTGACGCTCGACCCCTGAGCGGTTCGCTCGATGCCTTTTTCTGTCTTCGAGGCTGCTGCCGTCGATGGCTGTATGTTTGGTTGATTATAACGTCGAATTGAGGGCCTCGATCCGTGTAAGGGTAATCTCGTTTTGTGCATCAGTTAGGATACCCCTTACTGATACCCTCGACAGTAGCCCCCGAGTCTCAATTTGAGTGCTGGCGCTCGGATGGAGGCTATATTTTTAGGTTGAATTTCCGTGGGGGCGCGCGAGCGACCCCGCGGGGGAAGCCCCCGAGCCCTTGGAGGAGTTTTTGACTCCTTCGAGGGTTATGTTGCCTAATTCGCAGAAATGCTGTCGACACCAGTGGTGGAAGGTTCTGATTGGCTCGTTTTGTGCGGAGGTTTCGACGTACTCTTGATAGAGCGAGCGTCTTCCACCCCAAATTGAGTTCCTAGCGGGTGGTCCAAGTGAGAACCTGTGCCCTTTTCGAGGGGGTCAGCTGTAGCCCAGAGGCGTTCTCATAAAGCGGGATCGACGTGGTCGGGGATACTGATCTCATTCGATAGAGTCCAGCGGCTCGATGCCTCCCGTCGGGGGGATTCCTCTCGACTGTCTCGACCCTACCTAGGACATCCCTAGCAAGTCTTCGAGGCGGGCCTCGATTTTCGACCACTTGCAGGGGATCCCTGACTCTGGTGCTCGAGATCGGCTATCGAACCCTTTTGGCGGGTCAGCCTGTGACCTCTCGAGGCTTTCACGGGTACGCTCCTTGGCTTACAAGGGAAGGAAGAGGCCGTGGCGGTTCACCTTATTGCCCATTGGGCGCGCCTTTTCAGGTGGGAGCCGTTACTGTGTTGGCACAGAATTCGGAGCGTCCCATCTGTGAGGAGGAAAAAAGGACCGTTAGGCGGCGCATTTATGGGGGGGTTACCTCTTTTATCGGATCTGTCCATTGGTGGACCGCGGCCTATAAATATCTCGTGGTGTCGCCGGCGTTCCTCCTTCCACTTTCCGCTCTCTTGCCTTTGCTCTCTTGCTGCCTGAGTTCTCTTGCCATCTTACGCGCGCGCGCACCCGCTCGAGCGGTAGCGAATCCGCCATCCTCCCAGCCAAGATGCCTGTGAGACTCGTCGCCGCCGACGACTGGCGCCCGTCGTCGATGACGAAGCGCCGGTTGCTAGAGCTTGAGAGAGAGGGACTCCTATGCCACCGCACCTCGCTATCGTCGCCGGAGTGGATCGTGCCGCCAGCAGACCACAGGGAGCCCAATCCGCCCAAGGGCTACGTGGTGTCGTTCGCCAAGTTCCACCGCCATGGCTTGGGTGCTCCTCCGAGCTGCTTCATGTGGGCGCTTTGCCTTCATTACAGGGTGGAGCTCCAGCACTTCTCCCCAAATGCCATCACCGTCGCGGCGGTCTTCGCCGCGGTGTGTGAGGGCTACTTGGGGATGATGCCCCACTGGGAGCTGTGGCTCCACCTCCACAGGGGCGAGCTCTTCAACGCCCCCACCGGGACCACTGGCGTGAGGAAGCATATGCGGGCCGGGTGCCTCAACCTGGTGTTGAAGACGAAGAAGACGGAGAGGCCGCGCGAGTACATCCCGGTGGGGTTGTCATCGAACCACGCCGGATGGGACTCCCAGTGGCTCTACCTGAGGAACGACGACGGTCTTCTCCCTGCTTACACAGGCCGTCTGATTACGGAGCGCCCGGATAACTGGACATACAGCGTCGTCCAAGAACACCAGTCGCGGCTCGACCGCCTCCTTGACGCCCTGAAGAAGCTGCGCCTAGAGGGCTTGTCCGCCGCTCTCGTCCTCTCGGTCGTCCATCATCGGAGGGTCCTCCCACTATGTCTTGGCCGCTGAGGATGGATGAGATGGGGCCGGGCGTTTCGTCCCGGGATCTCAAGGCATGCCGGATGTCTAACGAGGCTCTGGCGGACGACGAAACCGCTGCCCGGGTTAGGGCGGACATTGCCGGCGACTTTAAGTCGGAGCATGTAAATGGCTTCCCCATGAGGCCCGACGAGGGCTCGATCGATCTGGTATGCACTTCTCTCGCACATAGCTTCGATTTTGGATTTCCCTCGATCCTTTTTCAGCCTACCTTTGTTCTGGCAGGGACGCATTGATGTCCGGTCTTCGAGGCCTCCTGTAAAGGAGGACGAGGTCAACCGTGACAAACGGCGCCAGTCCGCCGAGAAACTGAACTCTGCCAAGGACTCCGAGAAGAAAGGAAAAAAGAAGAATCTCGACCGCCAAGCGCTAGATGCGCGTCGAGCTAAATCTAGGCAGAGGGGCGAGCCTGAAGAAGAATCCCCTTGCGAGGATGATGGTGGGGATGGTGACGACGACAGCGACAATTCTGAGGGGATGGCGTCTCGTCTTGACCGGGTCCTCGAAGGTCCGCCTCGAGGCGACGTCGACGCCCCGCGGATGGGAGCGCCAAAGGTGGGGCCAGGTGGATCTCACCGTCCCCACGCCGACACCCCTCCTGCGCCCGCGACCAATCGCGCCGCCCCGCGCCCCCAGCCCCCCTGCACCGAAGGCGGGTGGGCAAGCTAAGCCCCAGACGACGGGGCCGCTGACCCGCGGTCGTGCCGCGACCTCCGAGAAGGGAGATACCGGCCGCCGGAGCACCAGTCCCGGTGCCCGTCAGGCGGGAGTCGCTGGGCCAAGGCCAGCGCCGGCCCTCGAGGGGCCTGGGGCCTTGACGCGGGGTGGCTCGAGGCCCACCGGTCGAGGTACCGGCAGGCGAGCTGTTCTCTCTGTGGGGTAAGTTCTTCGATGTTGTGATTCTTATTCTCCTAATTCTTCATGTTTTCTCGTATTATGGTATTCTTTATGCCCGTTCCTCTTTCCTCAGGTTGAAGCGGACGCTTGAGCAAGCCCAGCCTTCGATCGCGAAGAGGCTCAAGGTGGGAGCTGCCTCCAAGGAGCCAGGTCTATACCCTATTCATGGGACTTGTGTTGTTCTTACGTTGGTCATCATAGTGACTGGCCTTTGTTTTTTGTTTCATAGGCTCCTCCAACCCTCGGCCTCCGACCGGTGCTGAGAGTGCCCCACCCCGTCCTGAGTCTGCCCCGTCGTCGCCGAAACGGGCTGAGGCGCCCCAGACCCAAGGGCAAGAGGGAGCCCCCGAGCCTCCCCGATCGGGGGACGAGGGGGATCCCATTACCATCAGTGATGGGTCTGGTGGCGACGGGACGTCGAGGGATGCCCGTCCTATGGACGAGGAGACCTCGACCTCTCTTGTCGCGGGACGGACGCCCTGGCCTGCCGGTCTTCGCTCCCTCGAGGAGCAGAGGAAGAAGGAGGAGGAGGAGGAGGAGCGGGAGCGAGAGGCAAGGCGTCAACTGCAGGAGCAGGAGACGCAATGGCAGCTGCAGGAGCAGGGACGCCAACAGGAGTCGCAGGAGCTTGAGGGGCAGCAGCAGCAGCAACAGGGGGGCCAGCCGTTGGAGGAACCGCTCGAACCCCCTCCTCACAGTCCGCCCCATCCAGTACCACCGGCGCCGCAAGAGCCCGGAGACCAGGAAGAGGATTTGCCAGTTTTCGGCCCTCCTACCCCAGCGTGGCTCCGTCCAGGGGTGCCCGCCACGATCCCGGCAGAGTCGGGGCGGGCGGACGGTGTGGTGGCGCTTGCCTGCATGATGCGCACCCCTGTCGACCCCGAGTCCGAGATCAGGAGGATGATCTACGGCATGGACGGAATCGCCCCAGGGTTCCTCCGGGAGCGTCGGGCGTGGGAGGACCGTATTCCCGCCGAGGAAGACAAGGCCGGGACATCGGGCAGTAAAGACGCCACCTGGAAGACGGTGGACGACGACGGGCGGTTCCCTTGCCTCGTCGACTTGTTCCTGCGCCATGGGGGATCCCTCGAGACCGTCGAGGACCTTATTCGCGGCGTCAAGGCGCGGGCTGACCGGGAGATGGAGAACTGGTGCCCCGATCGGATCCGTATCCGGGCTTCTACCGATCCATCCGATCCCAACATCTTCCTGGACGATCGGAAGGAGGCCGAGAAGTGGGAACACGTCGAGGAGCTCCGCCTTTGGATGAAGCACATGGTGGGGCTCCGGTCGGACGTCATCAATAACGGGCTCGGGCCGGCTCACTTTGTAAGTGTTTTTTTGATCCTTAATCCTCATGGAGCTTTTTGGTTTTGTGTTCTAACTGTTCGACCACCGGCTCGCAGGACATGAAAGAGACCTCCCGTATCAAGTCAAGCTTTATTCATGCCACTAGGGGCGGCTGGGAGCAGCTCCCCCTCCTCAAAGACCAACTCCTGGAGTCACAGGAGAAGCTCCTCAAAGCCTATAAAGATCTTCTGGCGCTCGAGGAGGAGAAGAAGGAGAGGGAGGCTGCCCTGGCCGAGGCTCGAGAGGCCTCAAAGAAAGCTATGGAAGAGGCCGTGCTTCTGAGGGAGCGGACTCTGTCTGTCGAGGAGGCTGTGTCCAAAGCCCGGGAGGAGGCCCTGTCCTATAAGAACGTCGCTGCTGATTTGGACAAGGAGAAGGGCCTCCTCAAGACTGACCTGGATTCCCTTCGAGAATCCTTCCAGAGGATGAAGGTGGAACATGTGAACGGAGAGATCGCCAGGAGCGCCGCGGAAGAAGCCAAGAAGAAGGCCCTCGAGGATCTCGAGGAGGAGTGGGCTCGATCCCGCAGCCTTTCTGACGACGTTGATCGTCTGAAGAGAGCGTTGCTGGAAAAAGATGGGGCCATCGCGCAAGCCGGCAAGGCGATCGAGGATCTGCATGTTGCCAACACCGAGTTGGTGCGCTCCAATAGGGAGGTCGAGAGGGCCAACACCACCTTGGTTGGCGAGAACACGGCCCTGGAGGAGAGCATCCGCGGTATGTTTTTGTACTATCAAGTTTCTTTTCTAAGGTGTGTTTGGTGTGATCTAATTTACTCATGTCGGTTCTTGCAGGTCTCAAGGATGAGCTGCTGGCTGCCCAGGTCGAGGCCCGCTCCGTCAAGGCCTAGCTCGAGGGGGAGGATGCTTTGAACCGTCGACTGTGGACGGCGATAAGCGATCTCTCGACCTCTTGGGAGGTCGAGCCCATGGACGAGTCGAAGGAGGATGCTCAAGGCGACGAGCTGGTCGACCAGCTGTGCTACTTAGGCGCGACGCTAAGAGATCGAGTGCGTGACGCTCTCCATATCGGGGTGAAGCGGGCAATGGCGGTTGTCTACTCGGGCTTTTCCTACGATATGGAGGTGGTGTCTCATGGCTTTGTTACCGACATCTCCAAGACCGATGCGGAGAACGAGGAGAGGCTCCACGCCTTGATCGACGACGCGGAGGTTCCTAGGGAGAGGCTGGCCAAGCTATTTGAGCCCGAGGTACTTCCCCCTGAGACTAGCTCAGGCGTAGGCACGGGTGGTGAGGACCGCGGTGCGGACTAAGGCCTGCGAGCCTTCTTTGGGTGCCTGGGGCCCCTTGTATAGTACTCTATTTAACTTGACTTTAAGTAATACGATGTCTTTTGGTGATTGTTAAATGTTTATCTGTCTTTCTCTCGAGGTTCTTTTATTCCTTTTTGTGCCTATGTTTGTCTTTCTCACTTGGTCTTTTGTTCGAGGCGGTCTCGATTGCCTCAAGGGTGAGGAGGCGAGTAGAGTTTCCATAGCCCGAGGGCGTAGGAGTTCTCAGGCTCGTCGTTTCTCGGTCCTTAAGGGGGCTCGAGGTACCTTTACTACTCAACTGTATGAGATTATCGATAGGAACGAAAGGATTACTTGGTTTTTCCAACCCCTAGGGGGGGATCACCCCCCTTGCTAGCCCTCGAGGGGGTATCGACTATGATGGGTCGTAGTCGATACTCCCTTCTAACGTTGAGACTTGCGAAAAGGTAAGTTGCTCGAGGGAGAGACTTTATTTATTCATGCATTCGTTTACAAGGCCTTGGTACAGAATGTACGCAGGAACGTAAAGCTTTGAAATTCTAGGGGTAGAATCGACGTAGCTGTTCGATGTTCCACACGTTGGTGAAGATCGCCCCCTTTTCGTCCGCGAGCTTGTATGTTCCTGGCTTCAAGACCTCGGCCACCACGTATGGGCCCTCCCAAGGTGGAGTCAACTTGTGGCGTCCTTGATTGCTCTGCCGCCGTCGTAGGACAAGGTCGCCCACGTTTAAGTCCCTCTTGCATACGTGTTTGTCGTTGTAGCGTCGAAGTTTCTGCTGGTATCTGGCAGAGTTGAGGAGGGCCATGTCTCGAGCCTCCTCGAGCTGGTCGACCGCATTCTCTCGAGTCTCCTTATTTGATTGCTCGTTGTACGCTTTGAGTCGAGGGGATCCATACTCGAGGTCTGTTGGGAGAACAACCTCAGAACCGTAGACCATGAAGGACGGGGTGTATTTTGTGGCCCTGCTTGGCGTCATTCTTAGGCTCCATAGGACCGAGGAAAGCTCCTCGACCCATTTCTTGCCGAATTTCTTCAAGCGATTGTAGATCCTTGGTTTGAGCCCCTGCAAAATCATGCCATTGGCACGCTCGACCTGGCCATTAGTTCGAGGGTGGGCCACTGTAGACCAGTTCACACGGATGTGATGCTGATCGCAGAAGTCCAAGAACTTTTTGCCGGTGAACTGAGTGTCGTTGTCGGTGATGATGACGTTGGGAATCCCAAACCGGTGGATGATGTCGGTGAAGAAAAGGACAGCCTGTTCGGAGCGGATGTTGGTGATGGGTCGACCCTCGATCCATTTGGAGAATTTGTCGATGGCCACCAGCAAGTGGGTATACCCCCCTTTTGCCTTTTGTAGAGGCCCCACTAGGTCGAGCCCCCATACCGCAAACAGCCATGTGATGGGTATCATCTATAGAGCGTGGGCGGGCAGATGCGTCTGTTTGGCGTAGAACTGACACCCATGACATCAGCGCACAAGCTCGATGGCATCAGCTACGGCCGTTGGCCAGTAAAAACCTTGTCGGAAGGCGTTCCATACAAGGGTCCGTGGAGCAGCATGGTGGCCACAAGCCCCCGAGTGTAGGTCCTCGAGTTGTTTCCGGCCTTCTTCCACGGTGATGCAACGTTGCAAGACCCCCGTCGGGCTTCTTCGATATAGCTCATTATCCTCGCCATAAATTACATATGACTTGGCCCGTCGAGCGATACGACGGGCCTCGGATCGATCTTCCGGCAACTCGCAGCGGATTAGGCAGTCGAGAAACGGCGTGCGCCAGTCAAACGGTCGACCTGGCCGCTGTTCCACCTCCATTACTTCAGCCGCCATTAGCAGCGCTTCGACGTTGTCGGCCTGCTAGGCTGGAGCGGCTTTGACACCAGCCCCCGAGCCCATGTCGACGGACGGCTCATGTAGATCTCTTGAGAATGCATCGGGTGGGGTCGTGCCTCGAGTCGACGCGATCTTGGCGAGTTCGTCGGCTGCCTCGTTGTAGCGTCGGGCCACATGGACGAGCTCGAGGCCGTGGAACTTGTCCTCGAGTCGATGCACCTCCTTGCAGTACGCCTCCATTTTTGGGTCGTGGCAGTTAGAGGCTTTCATTACTTGGTCGATGACGAGCTGGGAGTCGCCTCGAACGTCGAGGCGTCGAACTCCAAGCTCGATGGCGATCTTTAGACTATTAACAAGGGCCTCGTACTCTGCAACATTGTTGGATGTGGCAAAATGTATCCTGATGACGTACCTCATATGAACGCCTAGGGGCGAGATGAACAGCAGGCCGGCCCCAGCACCTGTCTTCATGAGAGACCCGTCGAAATACATCGTCCACAGCTCCGACTGGACCTGAGTCGGGGGAAGCTGGGAGTCTGTCCATTCCGCGACAAAATCCACCAGGGCTTGTGACTTGATAGCCTTGCGAGGTGCATAAGTGAGAGTCTCACTCATGAGCTCGACCGACCATTTGGCTATTCTTCCCGTGGCCTCCCTACTTTGGATTATCTCGCCCAGGGGGAAGGACGAGACCACCGTGATTGGGTGGCCGAGGAAGTAGTGCTGCAGCTTGTGTCGGGTGAGGATTACGGCGTAGATCAGCTTCTGGATTTGGAGGTAACGTGCCTTGGTCTCCAAGAGCACCTCGCTGACGAAATAGACCGGCCTCTGGACTGGCAACGCATGCCCCTCCTCCTGCCTTTCGACCACCACAGCTGCACTGACGACCTGGGTCGTCGAGGCAACATAAAGGAGCAGTGGCTCCGCGGGTTGAGGTGGGACCTAGACTGGTGCTGAGGTCATTGTTTTCTTCAGGTTTTCGAGGGCTTCCTCGGCCTCGGGGGTCCAAGAGAAATGCTCGACTTTCTTCAGGAGCCGATACAATAGCAACGCCTTTTCTCCCAACCTCGAGATGAAACGACTCAACGCCGCTAAGCATCCCGTGACTCTCTGCACACCTTTGATGTCTCGTATCGGCCCCATTTTTGTGATGGCCGAGACTTTATCGGGGTTGGCTTCGATGCCGCGCTGGGAAACGATGTATCCAAGGAGCATGCCTCTAGGTACACCGAAAACGCACTTCTCAGGGTTGAGTTTGATCTGGTTGGCGCGTAGGCAGCTGAAAGCGATCTCGAGGTCCTGGATCAGGTCTCCCCGCCGCTTTGACTTGACGACAATGTCGTCGACATAGGCCTCGACTGTCGGCCCTATATGCTTGCCAAACACATGGAGCATGCAGCGTTGGTACGTGGATCCCGCATTTTGAAGCCCGAACGGTATGGTTACATAGCAATACATCCCAAAAGGAGTGATGAAAGACGTCGCGAGCTGGTCGGACTCTTTCATTTTTATTTGATGGTAACCAGAATATGCATCAAGGAAAGAAAGGGTTTCACATCCCACAGTAGAATCAACAATTTGATCAATACGTGGCAATGGAAAGGGAACTTTTGGACATGCTTTATTTAAACTCGTATAATCGACACACATCCTCATTTTCCCATTCTTTTTCTTAACTAGTACAGGGTTTGCTAACCAGTCGGGATGGTGAACCTCCTTGATGAATCTAGCCATCAAAAGCTTGTGGACTTCCTCGCCAATGATCTTGCGCTTCTCCTCGTCGAATCGGTGCAACCATTGCTTCACTGGCTTGGAACCGGCTCGAATTTCTAAGGAGTGCTCCGCGACTTCCCTCGGTATGCCTGGCATGTCCGAGGGACTCCATGCAAACATATCGGCGTTCGCACGGAGAAAGTCGACGAGCACAGCTTCCTATTTGGGGTCGAGGTCGGCGCTGATCGTCAGCACCTTGCTGTCGGAGTTGTTAGGGTCGAGCGGGATCTTCTTGGTTCCTTCCGCTGGCTCGAAGCTGCCCGCGTGGCGCTTGGGCTCTGGAGCCTCGGCGGCCAGGGCCTCGAGCTTCGAGACGAGCTCGGCGGAATTCTCGACCGCCTCCCCATACTCGACGCACTCGACGTCGCACTCGTAAGCGTGCTCGAAGGAGGAGCTGATGGTGATGACGCCTTTGGGACCGAGCATCTTCAGCTTAAAGTAGGTGTAGTTGGGTACAGCCATGAATTTGGCGTAGCCTGCGTGCCCGATGATGGCGTGGTACGTGCCCCGGAACCCCACCACCTCAAAGGTGAGGGTCTCCTTTCTGAAGTTGGCCGCCGTGCCAAAGCAAACCGGGAGGTCGATTCGACCCACTGGTAGAGCCTTCTTTCCTGGCACGACGCCATGGAAGCCGCCGGCGCTTGGTTGGAGCCGCCCCCTGTCGATGCCTAGGAGGTCGAGGGTCTCAAGATAGATGATGTTGAGGCTGCTGCCGCCATCCATCAGCACCTTTGAGAGCTGGATTTTGACGATGATGGGGTCGACGACGAGCGGGTAGACGCCCGGGGCAACCACCTTGTCGGGGTGGTCCTCTCGATCGAAGGTGGTGGGGGTGCTCGACCAGCTGAGGTACTGGGGTACCGCCATTCTCGCCACGAAGACCTCACGGCGTTCCCACTTACGTTGCCTTGTAGTCAACTGCGTCGAGGGCCCACCATAGATCATGTAGCAGTCGTGGATGGCAGGAAGCCGTCGTCGTCTTTGTTGCCCTCCTTGTCACCACCTTTCTCCTTCTTTGGGTCGTCGCGTGCGTCCTTTTTGAACCCCAGACCATCGAAATGCTTTTTCAGCATACAACAGTCCTTGAGCTTGTGGTTGGCTCCTCCCTTATGGTAAGGACATGGCTCCTCTAGCATCTTATCACAAATGCCTCCATCTGGAGGGCCTCGAGGCCTCTTGCGTTCCATGGCGGCGATAAGATTGTCGTCGAAATCTTCCTGCTGGAACTGCCGCGCTTTCTACTTCTTCTTGTTCTTCTTGGGCCCTCGACTGGGGGCCCCATCTTCATCGGTAGGCTGCTTGCCTTTCTTTCCTTCACAGCTAAAGAAGGCACCGACCGCTTCCTCCCCTGCTGCGTAATTTGCCACTACGTCCATCAGCTCATCGATAGTCTGAGGGCGATTTCGGCCCAATTCCCGCACTAAGTCTCGACTGGTGGTACCAGAGACAAAGGCCAGGATGACATCATGGTCAGGGATATGCGGTAGCTCGGTGCGCTGTTTCGAGAAGCGTCGGGCATACTCTCGAAGAGTTTCTCCTAACTTCTGCTTGCACTTGCTGAGGTCCCACGAGTTCCCAGGCCGTATGTAGGTCCCTTTGAAATTACCCTCGAAAACCCTAACCAAATCGACCCAGTCATGAATCTGATCGGCTGGAAGTTCCTCGAGCCACCGACGGGCGGTGTCGGAGAGGAAGAGCGGTAGCTGTCTGATGAAGGCTCGATCATCTCCTCGAGCGCCTCCTAGCTGACAGGCCAGCCTAAAATCGGCCAGCCACAACTCTGGTTTGGTTTCACCGTTGTACTTTGCGATGCTGGTTGGGGGTCGGAACGGACTGGGCAGGGGTGTGCTACGGATTGCCCTGCTGAACACCCGTGGGCCTGGTGGCTCAGGGGCCATCCGGAATTCATCGCTGTCGTACATCCCACCGCGATGTCTGCTGTAGCCACGCTCTTCCGCGTCTCCATGCCGATGGCGTCGATTCTCTTCAATATCGCGTCGTGCGTCGTGTCGACGCTGGTTGTCGACGGGGAGGACGAGCGTGGTCTTTTTTGCTCAGGGAGGTGGCTGTTGATGGACCGACACTTTGTTGGGTATTCTTAACATCATTACCAAAAGTAGACTAAGTTCTCTAAATCTAGTAACGGTGCCAAAAATGCCAAACCTATCCCTCACACCACTTAAGCCAAGTTGTCATCCCCAGCATGACATGAGAGACGCGGTATTGAAATATGCAATTGCTCTTCTAAATAAATAATGAATGGGATCTGCAAGCGCACAGATTAATACCGATGTAGCATTTTAACCGGGAAGTATTCCAGGTATCGTTATTTATATTTTTACCATTGGGAAGGGATTAGCAATCATCACTATTGATTACAGAATAGAATATGAGATTGAGCATCTAGCATTGCATGTATAATTGAGAACATTATATCTAACTCTTCATACAGGGATAAGTGTCACATAAAAGATATATGAAATAATGAATAGTGACAAAGATAATTAGTCTGATCTAGCCACATAATAAATATGATAAGCACCTCAATTAGATACTCTAGAAAGTCATTAGCATAGTATTAGAACGAACTACAAGAATATTCCCTAAGTTATTCTCAACTATATAGTCTAGCATTATCATAATTAGTGCAAGCATACTTAGCAATCATTGCGAGACAAGACTACGCCCATGCATAGTGATATTAGCAAGGAATATGAGAAACATAGCAATCACTCCCCTGTAATAATGTTGCTCTGCCAGCCCAATACACGAGAGGGGGACTATATAAGAATCAATGAAGCTGTCACTATCACGAACTACCCCACGATCTGGCATATTGGGTACAATCGCAGATAAATACGGTATAAGCACCACGCCTACACAATATCTATCATTTACCCATGGATCCGATGGATAAACGCTATACGATCCTAAGCATGTATATAAATTCAATCTAACTAAGCCAAGTACATAACTATGATAAACTAAGAACAATATAATCTTGAATATAAGCAAGTAGAGCAAAGTCATAAGCAATATATTGAAGTAGAACAAAGTCATATTCATAATATTGAAGAACAAAGATAATTAGAAAGCAATTAGAAGCACAATTAAAGAATTACCAAGAATCCTCTTGACAGATCCGGAAACCAATCGAAGATTGACTCCTTCTAGTTCTAATCCTATGTAGCTATGCTAATCTAGATATCTAATTGATGTGGTGGCTCTAATCTTGATCAGGGGCTTCTTCTCCCTTGAAGAACAATGAATTAGGGTTGGGAGGCTCTCTCCTTCAGGGGCCAGGGGGTCTGGTTTTATAGTCCCTTCAAGTGAATATGGGCCGTTGGATCAAACCGACATAGATTGTATGGTTTAGATTCATCCTTTAGGTCGGTGGAGATCTCCCACGAAGCAGAGTCCTGATTGGACTCAGGAGGTGGGCGGGCGCCCAGGGTCAGGCCCCGTTTCGCCTCCGCTTCGGTCTCGTGGCTTCTGGAGTCTTCTAGATGTAAGATAATTGCGCGGCATGTTAATATCTCTATGTAATCCCGACGTGTGGGCCTTTCTTCCGTATTTCCTGATAACCCCCTGCAGAAATAGACAAACACCAAAACTCGTGGAATTCTGTCAGATAAAACCCTAAGTCTAGATGTTGATTTCATTTGGATCCTTTTCTTTGTTTATTTGATAATTAAATTTGATACTTAAGGACCGTCAACAAACTCCCCCAAGCTTACCTCTTGCTCGTCCCTGAGCAAGGATAGACTCAGCTATGGATCATAGGTTGTTGCAATATCTTAAAAATTGACGGTACACATGCTTTTTTAAATAAGATCTCATCTCTGAGTTAGAGTAAACTGTCAAGACTTAAAACTTACTTACTTTACCTTTACCATGGGACTTGTAACTGTCACTTCTGTCTTGAGTAGTTAAAAGATAGAACAGTCTAGCCAAGTGCCATGTCTCTTATTCTTGATCAGCTATAGCTCTGGGGTTTTTGCAGATTTTCAAATAAAACTCAGAGATTCCTTGTATGATTCTCTCAGATCTCTCTTTTGTGGTATTTCTGGATCCTTACCAAGGCAGTGATGGTATATGCCTTCTCTCAAGATATGTGGTATTTGTGGTATGAAGCATAGTGACATTATCTTATCTCTCACCCTACTTCTAATAAGGCTTTAATATCTGGAGCTCATAGGTGGGAGATAAAGTTTACATACTCACAAGACATTTATCGTATAGTCAAACCATGGATCCAAAGAAACAAGTCAATAAGCCAAATCAAGATGTGCATGTGTTGCGAATGAATGGTATATAGTGATGATGGTGATAACAATGGTGGAAACAATGGTGGTGGAAGTCTAATTCTACTTTGCTCTTTTGAGGGGATAATACCTTCCTTGCTTTTTGAAACTTTATGAGGAGAATGAGATGCTCTTCTTTTTCTTTTCTCTCAGGTGGGTATCTTGTACCCCTAATTCTACTGTCGGACACTTGTCCATTTTTACCTCTCGTCTCACTTTATTTTCTTTTCTTTCGAGGTTCCGAGCACTTGCTCCTTTTTATTTCCTCGTATTTTTTTAGAGCACTCATCTCTTGAGATAATATAGCAAGTGGTAGTAACAAGATAACTTGAGCATTTATTTCACACGGGAAAACAGAAATA
The DNA here is from genome assembly GCF_000003195.3 of Sorghum bicolor. Taxonomy (NCBI): domain Eukaryota; kingdom Viridiplantae; phylum Streptophyta; class Magnoliopsida; order Poales; family Poaceae; genus Sorghum; species Sorghum bicolor. The sequence goes on from NC_012875.2 coordinate 25,724,104, forward strand.
TTTTTTGTTATTCTCTCCCGGATTAGGAGTAGAATATTTTTGGGTGATTCTGGAGATGGAAATGAGTGGATATATGTGGATGGTACTTCCGGAGTAGAAGTAGCACATATGAGTGAACGTGCAAGTGAAATCTTGATTTAACCACATGACAAGCTCCTAAGGGTCTACACAGCTTGACCACACTCAATGCTCATAAGCAGTAAATAGTAAATGTGTGGCTCAAAGTCTAGCAAGCATGTATATATGGCTGTGGTAGGAATTTAAACTCTCATCATACAGGAACTCATCATGCAACATTTTAAAGATTTTCAAAGATAAAATTCTCCAAAATTCTAGCATCTCTAGGAACAGATAAACAGCAGCTCAACCTTCCCATATCGTATCCGTTAACAACTTAGACTTTAGATCAAGTTTTCATCCCACAAGTTTAGGTCTAGAGCAAGCTTTAAATTATAACAGTTATGTCTAAACTTGAGAGAGAACTTCAAATGTGCAAATTAGGCAGAGCAACTATTCATCATATCCATGCTAGAGTTTTATTTAGATACAGATTAGCATAGCCAGTTTATTTATTTATTAAACACACTAAGCAAAATATATATATATATATAAGCATAAAATCTTTACTTGATTTTTCCATAGTTATGTATATTTATATTCTAAAATAATATAAGTATAAAGATAGATAGATAGAAATACTTATCGAGATAAATGGGGGTGCTCTCCCCCAAGCTGAATTTTGACGTAATTTCTCTTGATGTAGCTAGCAGGTGGCAGAAGTGTATCTGAAAGTCAGCAGCATTCTGACAGCGATTAGAATGTCCTCCGTCTGCTAGTCTTCTTACATTCTGTGGAGCTCAAATAGACAACAAAGCTTGTGGAACTGATTAAGTGTTAGCATAAATATCTAGTCTTTATCATGTTGAGACTCCTTAATTATTACTCCCTGTTTTTATATTTTTATTTTATAAAGCAGAAAAATATTTATTTTATTTTTATGCCACCACAGTGAATGTACTTATGGGTTTTATGCCACTCGTATACTCACATGGGGCTTACTGTTTTTTACATTTTTATTTTCTTCTATTTTTAAGATAGTATGAATATGATTAACTAAGTAAACTATTTAAAATAATTGAAAGGGAAAGGATAACTACCAAGTTTACGTCTTGGCAAGGCGTTCGGTGTTTTTAAGTCCTCCGAGCAGGACTCTCTATTTTTTTCAATTGTCCTGAGGTTCGTTGGGTGGCGTAGTCGGTACTTCCGGTGGCGCCTCCTCTTCATGTATAATTATCTTCTCTTTCCATACCTGACTCGGTGCTTTGGTCTCCTCTGGATAATTCTGTTTAAACTCTACATCTTCTGACCTTATTACTTCTCCTTCATAGTCTACCCATCCGTCCCTGATGATCTGCCTCCTCTGGTTGCGGTTGCGTCTCTTTCTGACCTGCTTAGATTCTTCAACGATATAGTTAGGGTCAGTAAAATAGCGGCGTACCTTCTCTGAGCGGAAGTGCATATGGACTTCTCCGGTTCCAATGTAGATAATTGCTTTAACGGTGCTGAGGAACGGTCTTCCAAGGATGATGGGTGGATCATACTCGTCTTCTCCCATGTCGATAACTTGAAAGTCTGTGTAGACAAAATGATCGTCTATTTTGACTGGGACATCAGTTACTATTCCTTTAACTTCTCGAAATGTCTGATCTGCCATCTGGAGCTGAATGTATGTTGGTCTTAGTGGCATGGTTCCGAACAAGAGCCGATAGGTGACTGCGGCCATTATGTTGACGCCCGATCCGGTGTCACAAGTCGTCTAGTAGAAGTTGTATCCATTTATGGAGCAGTAAATGCTTGGCATTCCTGGGTCGTCCTTCTTGGTCAAAAGCGGTGACTTAAGTTGGTGATCTTGGCCTCCATGAACTACAGTGACCATCTTAGCTGACTCAGTCCACACTTGCTTGTTCCTGTTCCTCCGGTTGGTCCTCTTCCTTGATTCACGTCTGGATTGATTTGGAATTTGTGTAATCTTGTTTTTGAAGAAAAATGTCTCCTTCCTCCCTTTGACGTAGAAACTGATCTTGGCAGCACTAGCGTAGATGATAGCTCCCGTGGTGTTTAAGAATGGCCTCCCTAGGATGATAGGTGCTCTCTCATCATTTCCGGTCTCTACCACTACGAAGTCTGCTAGGGCATACAAGGTACCAACTCGGACGCAAAGGTTCTTCAATATTCCTTTTGGAATAGTTATCGTCTGATCTACAAACTGCAAACACATGGTTGTCTCTAATAAAGGATATGTAAAGAATTTTTCATAGAGTACCCTGGGAATAATGTTGACGCTAGAGCCAAAGTCGCAGAGTGCTTCTAGAACGTCCACCATGCCGATGGAGATCGGGATGACGGGGCATCCTGGATCGCCTCTCTTGACCGGCAGAAGGTCAGTAGTGAATTCAGTGACGGGGTTACTCCAATTATTACCTGCATCAAACATGTCTACAAGGTTTGCAGATTCTAATCCTTCCGGTTGTGATGGTATACCGGGGTTACTAGTAGGAACAGCAGCAGCTATTTGATTTAACTGGGATTCAATCATTTTATTAAAGCTAATTTGATTCTTGATGGCAGTAGAGAAATTATCTATTCTATTATTTATATTTTCTAGCATTTTATCATTAGATGCCAATTTCTTAGATAGGTTATCCATTAGCTTTCCTTGATTAGACACTAACTCTCTTAGAGGTGGAAAATTATTATTGTTGTTGTAAGAATTGTTACCTTGATAATTACCTGAGTAGTTAGGCCTCTGTTGATTCCAACCTTGATTTTGTTGAGGACGGTTGTAGTAGTTGTTGTTGTTATTGTTGATGTAGTTCACATCCTCAAGCATCTCAGGGCAGTGGATGCCTGAGTGTCCAGTATCTCCACACTGCTCACAAGTCATGTGAGAGTCGTAGATGTGCATAACTTCTTTCTTGTCTCCGGCTCTATCGTCGAGCTTCTTCATGAGTAGGTCTAGCTTTGCAGACAGCATGTCTACCTCCTTCAGCTGATGCTACCTCCACCTCTCTTGCGTGTCTGGGTCCTCTCTTCATTCCAGCTTTGGTTGGACACCATTTTCTCCACAAGAGCTGTGGCTTGTGGTATAGTAAGTGATAAGAATGCTCCTCCAGCTGCAGCATCCATGGTTTCTCGGGCACTGTTTCCGAGTCCATGATAAAATGTCTGCATCAATAGCCAACTCTCCATTCCATGATGGGGACATTCTAGGATGTAGTCTTGAAAGCGCTCCCATGCTTCTGGAACAGATTCATCATTTTGTTGCTGAAAACTTGTAATCTTCCCACGGAGAGCATTGGTCTTGCCCATGGGAAAGAACTTAGCCAGGAAGTTTGTTGAGCAGAGTGCCCATGTAGTATTCTTCTCCTTTGTAGCATAGAACCACTGCTTCGCTCTTCCTAACAGTGAGAATGGGAAGAGGCGAAGTAGTATAGCATCTTTGGAAACTCCTGATATGGTGAATGTGTTGCAAATCTCCAGGAAGTGTTGTAAATGAGCACTAGCATCTTCATATGCCTTCCCACAGAACTGGTTAGATTGCACCATGTTGATAAGTCCAGGCTTGAGCTCAAAGTTGCCATTGATCTCTGCAGCAGGTCCAGTGCGGATGTTGTCCGTAGTGGGAGCTGAGAACTCGCGGATTGATTTGTTCGCCATGGCCTCGAACTCTGAAGACAAGTTCCGGTGATCTTCTTGATTGGATGAAGCTTCTTGCTGAAGTGTTGATGATCTCTTCTTGAGCTTGGCTCTCGTCTTCTTGAATAATGCTTCGGGATTGTCAACAAAATTTCCTGGAAGATGTCTTCTATTCATACATTTCCCTGCATAAGATAAAATAGAAAAATATCGGGGTAAAACTGTACGAGAGAATAGATAAGCTCAATCATATTAGTGATGCGAATGATAACTCAAAATCTTTTATTCCATTCCTGATTAGTAATCAACCTTCCCCGGCAACGGCGCCTAAAATGCTTGTTGGGTATTCTTAACATCATTACCAAAAGTAGACTATGTTCTCTAAATCTAGTAACGGTGCCAAAAATGCCAAACCTATCCCTCACACCACTTAAGCCAAGTTGTCATCCCCAGCATGACATGAGAGACGCGGTATTGAAATATGCAATTGCTCTTCTAAATAAATAATGAATGGGATCTGCAAGCGCACAGATTAATACCGATGTAGCATTTTAATTGGGAAGTATTCTAGGTATCGTTATTTATATTTTTACCACTGGGAAGGGATTAGCAATCATCACTATTGATTACAGAATAGAATATGAGATTGAGCATCTATCATTGCATGTATAATTGAGAATATTATATCTAACTCTTCATACAGGGATAAGTATCACATAAAAGATATATGAAATAATGAATAGTGCCAAAGATAATTAGTCTGATCTAGCCACATAATAAATATGATAAGCACCTCAATTAGATACTCTAGAAAGTCATTAGCATGGTATTAGAACGAACTACAAGAATATTCCCTAAGTTATTCTCAACTATATAGTCTAGCATTATCATAATTAGTGCAAGCATACTTAGCAATCATTGCGAGACAAGACTACGCCCATGCATAGTGATATTAGCAAGGAATATGAGAAACATAGCAATCACTCCCCTGTAATAATGTTGCTCTGCCAGCCCAATACACGAGAGGGGGACTATATGATGAGGACATCCCAACCAAGCATGCTCCCTCTAATTCCACGCCAACCTCTACACCGACTACGCCAGCACCAGCCCATGTCATCAATGGACCGATTACACGTAGTCGTGCAAAGAAGCTACAACAAGAGGTGAACGCACTAATTTGTGAGAGTTCTATTAATGTTAATGAGAATATTATACTACCTAAGTATTCTACTTTGGTTGTGCTTAGGTATACACATGAGGAGGGAGGTGACCTGGATCGCAAGGATTGGAACAACACGGTGCAGAACGGACCAGTTGAAAGAAGGGCAGATCGGACCAGTGCGGTGCAGAACGGACCAGTTGAAAGAAAAGATCATAACTTTCACTTTCGAGAAGCTATGAAGGCCCATGAGCACTTGTTGGAAAGCTCTTCGAGTCTGCTTTCCAATGAATCAAGTGGCGACCAGTTTGGATACTCCATATTGCCTGCAGACCAGAATTAGTACAGACTGCTCAGAAGGTCAACAGTCTGTCGTGACGGAATGTTGGTACAACTTGCCAAGTAAAACTGTACCAATCTACAGCGTTTCGTGGTGCATGGCATACGTTGCTGGAAAGCTCTTGGAGTCTAGTTTCACACCCAAGAAACGGTTCATCATTTGGACTTCCCAATAAAAAGTTATGGTTAGTTTATTAGAAACTGCTCTGGAGGCCAACAGTCACGCGAAGCCACTTCGGGAATCCATTTCGAGGGGACCTTTCACATTGCCTTCCCTCAGAAACTCTATTTCGTTTTCATACCTATCTAGCAGGGCTGTTGCTAGTATAAATACTCCCTAAGACTCATTGTAATCCAAGACTTTGATAATTGAAATACAGAACCCCTTTGTTCAGCTGCGTGCTAACAAATTCAGAGAGTGATCTCTACCCCTTTGCTCTTGTGTTTTCCTTCGCGGAGATTACAGAAGCGGCCGCGTCATCGGCACCCAATCCGTGCTCCTGATCCTCGAGTTCAGGTTGCGTAGGTTGGTTCTTTGAGAGTGTGGTTGGGCGAATCCTTGGTTCAGGCTGCCGTATAGAGACGGTGGTTGGCTCCTTGTGCGTGTCGTCAGGTTGCACTAGTTATCCTCGCTGCTTGCAGCAAGTTATCGGCTGATCTTCAGCTAGTTATCCATCCTACGTCGTGAAGATCGGGACAACGACCTCACCACTATATAAGAATCAATGAAGCTGTCACTATCACGAACTACCCCACGATCTGGCATATTGGGTACAATCGCAGATAAACACGGTATAAGCACCACGCCTACACAATATCTATCATTTACCCATGGATCCGATGGATAAACGCTATACGATCCTAAGCATGTATATAAATCCAATCTAACTAAGCCAAGTACATAACTATGATAAACTAAGAACAATATAATCTTGAATATAAGCAAGTAGAGCAAAGTCATAAGCAATATATTGAAGTAGAACAAAGTCATATTCATAATATTGAAGAACAAAGATAATTAGAAAGCAATTAGAAGCACAATTAGAGAATTACCAAGAATCCTCTTGACAGATCCGGAAACCAATCGAAGATTGACTCCTTCTAGTTCTAATCCTATGTAGCTATGCTAATCTAGATACCTAATTGATGTGGTGGCTCTAATCTTGATCAGGGGCTTCTTCTCCCTTGAAGAACAATGAATTAGGGTTGAGAGGCTCTCTCCTCCAGGGGCCAGGGGGTCTGGTTTTATAGTCCCTTCAAGTGAATATGGGCCGTTGGATCAAACCGACATAGATGGTATGGTTTAGATTCATCCTTTAGGTCGGTGGAGATCTCCCACGAAGCAGAGTCCTGATTGGACTCAGGAGGTGGGCGGGCGCCCTGATCACCTGGGCGGGCGCCCAGGGTCAGGCCCCGTTTCGCCTCCGCTTCGGTCTCGTGGCTTCTGGAGTCTTCTAGATGTAAGATAATTGCGCGGCACGTTAATATCTCTATGTAATCCCGACGTGTGGGCCTTTCTTCCGTATTTCCTGATAACCCCCTACAGAAATAGACAAACACCAAAACTTGTGGAATTCTGTCAGATAAAACCCTAAGTCTAGATGTTGATTTCATTTGGATCCTTTTCTTTGTTTATTTGATAATTAAATTTGATACTTAAGGACCGTCAACACACTTCTTTTTTGTTTTGGGCTGGCTCGTCGCGCTTTTCAGTGGCAGCTCCTCGTCGTCGAGAAGCCGAGCTTTCGGCTTGTTGAACTGCCACCACTTGGAGCAGAGTCTGTACCTCGTCTCGAATGCGTCGAGCTTGGGAGTTCGATGGTTCTGGCATGTTGCGCAGCAGCATTGTCGCTGCCACTACATTCTGGCCTGCTCGAGGGAAACGGCTGATGGGCTGCTCTAGCTCTACGTCCCCGACGATTTGTCGGTGTACCTCTCGAGCTCGTCTACGGACACTTCCGCCAGGCGGGAAAGGCAAGTCTTGTTCGAAGATTTGCTCGAGCAGGACTAGGCGCTCACGATCCTCGTCAAGCTTTGTCTTGAGCTCTCGTAGCTGCGCAAGCTGCGTGGCCTTGTCTTCCTGTGGAAGTGGGTCGACCTGTCCGTCGTTCCCAGGCGTCCTGGGGTCTTCTCTTACTGCAGGGGCTCGACCGCCGGCAGCCGCATCCTGCGTCTCGTCAGTAGTTTCTACCGCCCCGTCGATGTGATAGCATTCCCTAGTAGGGTCGTAGCTATCGGTCTCGGAGTCAGAGTCCGGCTCGGCGGCGTAGAAACATCCACGTCTCTCCTCCAGCAGCCGCTGCCTGAGCGAGGTGATCGTGTATCGCCCAGGGCCTAGGCGTCGGAGGCCTCATACCTGGGAGAAATCCGGCAGCTCGGACGTCGGCTGCTGTGCTTTAGAGTCACGTGGGAGGACCATTGGTCTCTCTATGTACATCTGGGTGTTTGGGCATATTGCCCTGGCGAGCGACGCCGCGGCGTTGTCCAATCCGAACGGCAGCGCCCTTCTTGGAGTGAACAACCCATGTGGAAGTAACCTAGCAGTGGGGGAGAGCGCGCGGGGCGCGTCACCTCTTGTCATCGTGTGACGCTGGGTCGGCATGCCCACAGTTCTGGCACGCGGCGCTGCCGGCTCCTGTGTCACCTCCTACCTAGCGTGAACTGCCGGTCGTGACAGGGCAGAGGGGTGACGATGATGCTTCCCACGCCTCTTCTTGGGCAGGGAGGCGTGGTGTCGAGGGCGTCTCGGGGCCCTCAACCGTGCTGGCGCAACGCGGGCTCCTCCCGGTCCTTTGATTGAGAGCAAGATCATGTCATAGCCAGAGCCAGTCGACATGAACTCAAGACTCCCAAACCAAATCACCGTGGAGCGTGGAATCGGCGAAGCGAGGGTGGCCATCTGGAAAGGAGTGGGAAATCAATGAAAAAACATGCAGGACCCCTACCTGGCGCGCCAACTGTCGGTGTTTTCCCACAGGGGGTCACACCAACGAGTAAATTTGTATGTGTGCTCCCTTTTCCAGATGATGATGCAAGAAGACACAAAGATTTATCCTGGTTCGGGCAAGAGAAGGCCCTACGTCCAGCGGGGGAGGGAAGTTTGTATTATCTTGCACCTAAGTGCTTGGACAGGGGCGAATACAAGTGCGTATGAACTGGGATGGAGTATGGAGACTCCTCTACGTGTGGGTGTTGTGTTTCATCAATGTCTGTGTTCACTCCCGGGCCTCCCCTTTTATAGTTCCAAGGAGAGGCCTAGGGTACATGTATAGGTGACAGACTAGGGGTCGATAGAGGCATGGCGCGCTGACCTACTCGAGGCCTCCGTACCGGCGTGGTCTCGAGCCGTCCCGTCCTGATAGCTTGATGATGATCACACGTGCCCTTATATCCCGCTCCGTACGCCGTCTCGGGCCGGTTTGTCCGCGGCACGCCTGTACGTCGCGGCGGCTGATACGTTAGAGTGGTGGCAGTGCCATCAGTCGACGCCCAACCCTTCCCCAGGAAGGAAATAGGTCTGGTCGAGGGTTGGACGACATGTAGCGTCTTGCTATCCAGAGCATTGACTTTTGGGGCCTCGAGGGGGTCCTGACTAGACGTTCCATCCTGGCTTCCCGTGTCCTGACATGCTCTGGGTCATTTGGTGAGGAAGGCTACAAAAAGAATGACTGGACGGGTGCCTGTTCCCCATCACGTTTCCCGTGACCAGCGTGTTAGGTGGGAAAGCAACAGGCGCATTAAATGCCCTGGTTCTCGTGCGCGCGTCAGGCGGCGGGCGGCGTCCTTGGCGCTCGACGCCTCCTGGTTCGCTCGAGCCTACTTCCGTAATCGACGGTAGCTGACGCTCGACCCCTGAGCGGTTCGCTCGACGCCTTTTTCTGTCTTCGAGGCTGCTACCGTCGATGGCTGTATGTTTGGTTGATTATAACGTCGAATTGAGGGCCTCGATCCGTGTAAGGGTAATCTCGTTATGTGCATCAGTTAGGATACCCCTTACTGATACCCTCGACAAGGTCTCCCCGTTGCTTTGACTTGACAACGATGTCGTCGACGTAGGCCTCGACCGTCGATCCTATGTGCTTGCCAAACATGTGGAGCATGCAGCGCTGATATGTGGCTCCCGCGTTTCGAAGCCCAAACGGCATGGTTACATAACAGTACATCCCAAAAGGCGTGATGAAAGATGTCGCGAGCTGGTCCGACTCTTTCATTTTCATTTGGTGGTAACCAGAATATGCATCAAGGAAAGAAAGGGTTTCACATCTCGCAGTAGAATCAACAATTTGATCGATACGTGGTAATGGAAAAGGAACTTTTGGACATGCTTTATTTAAACTCGTATAATCGACACACATCCTCATTTTCCCATTCTTTTTCTTAACTAGTACAGGATTTGCTAACCAGTCGGGATGGTGAACCTCCTTGATGAATCCGACCGTCAAAAGCTTGTGGATCTCCTCGCCAATGATCTTGCGCTTCTCCTCGTCGAAGCGACACAGCCGCTGCTTCACTGGCTTAGAACCGGCTTGAATTCCCAAGGAGTGCTCGGCGACTTCCCTCGGTATGCCTGGCATGTCCGAAGGACTCCACGCAAACATATCGGCGTTTGCACGGAGAAAGTCGACGAGCATGGCTTCCTATTTGGGGTCGAGGTCGGCGCTGATCGTCAGCACCTTGCCGTCGGAGTTGTTGGGGTCGAGCGGGATCTTCTCGGTCCCATCTGCCGGCTTGAAACTGCCTGCGTAGCGCTTGGGCTCTGGAGCCTCAGCGGCCAGGGCCTCGTGCTTCGAGGCGAGCTCGGAGGAACTCTCGATAGCTTCCCCATACTCGACGCATTCGACGTCGCACTCGTACGCATGCTCGTAGGAGGAGCTGACGGTGATGACGCCCTTGGGCCCGGGCATCTTCAGCTTCAAGTATGTGTAGTTGGGGATAGCCATAAATTTGGCATAGCCCAGGCGCTCGATGATGGCATGGTATGTGCCTCGGAACCCCACCACCTCAAAGGTGAGGGTTTCCTTTCTGAAATTGGCCACCGTGCCGAAACAGACCAGTAGGTCGATTCGACGTACCGGTAGCGCCTTCTTTCCTGGCACGACACCATGGAATCCAACGGCGCTTGGTTGGAGCTGTGCCCTGTCGATGCCGAGAAGGTCGAGGGTCTCGAGGTAGATGATGTTCAGGCTGCTGCCGCCGCCCATCAGCACCTTTGAGAGTCTGGCGTTGACGATGATGGGGTCGACGACGAGCGGGTAGACGCTAGGGGCGACTACCTTGTCGGGGTGGTCGTCTCGATCGAAGGTGATGGGGGTGCTCGGCCAGCTAAGGTACTGGGGCACCGCCATCCTTGCCACAAAGACTTCACGATGTTCCCTCTTGCGCTGCCTTGCGGTCAGCTGCGTCGAGGGACCACCGTAGATCATGTAGCAGTCGTGGACGGCAGGGAAACCGTCGTCGTCTTTGCCGTCCCCCTTGTCGCTGCTCTTTTCTTTCTTCAAGTCGTCACTGAAGGGTCGAGATGGCGGACTAGAGGGGGGGTGAATAGTTCTTTATAAAATTTACTACGCCGGCTAACCGAAACAAATGCGGAATTAAAACTATCGGTCTAGCCAAGACTACACCCCTCTATCTAAGTTCTCTAGCACCTTGAAAAGATCCTAAACAAGCAAGCAAGGTGCCACCTTAGCAAGAGCTCACCTAAACAATTCTAGGAGCAAGGTCACACAAACCTATGCAACTAGTACTTTACAAACCGAGGGAGCTCCTACACAAACTAGTGAGGCAAAGCGCACAAAGCCTAGGCTCACTAGCAAGCTCAATAACAAGGCAACTAATGCCAAATTAGAGAGCGCAACTTACTTAGCTACACAAACTAAGCAATGTGACTAACAAGGTTACACAAACCAAATTAGTCACGCAAGGGGAACTACTTCTAGCCACCCAAGCAAGAAGGTAACTAGCAAGCTACACAAGCTAACTAATTACAAGAGCAACTACACAAGCACAAATATATGAATGTAAATACAAGCTTGTGTTAGGGACTTGCAAACCAACGGGAAGAACAAAGTTGACACGATGATTTTCTCCCGAGGTTCACTTGGTTGCCACCAAGCTACGTCCCCGTTGAGACAAGCTCCAAGGTTGCCGCCGGTCCTCTTGCTAGTGGTGACCCGCAAGTCACACTCTCCCACGTGGAGTGCTTACCACAAGCTCTAGCACTTGACCCGGCCGGACCACTTGTCGCTCTTCATGTCTCGCTCAACTAGAGTTGCTCTTCGCGATCCCCGCGGGGTGAGCACCGTACCCCTCACAATCTCTTCTCCGGAGCACCGCACAATCTCCTTGCGTGCTTCAACGGAGTCACAAGCCACCAAGCCGTCTAGGAGGTGGCAACCTCCAAGAGTAACAAGCACCACCGGCTTGCAACACGAACACCTAGTGCCACTCGATGCAATCTCTCAATGCAATGCACTAGAATCACTCACTCGCTATTGATTCGCACTCTTGCAAGCACAAGTGAGTTAGAGGCTTTCCTAGCACTCCCCAAGCATGGACACTAAGTCCCAAGGGTGCTCAGCCACAGCCAAGGCCGGCCACCACTTCTATTTATAGCCCTAAGGGCTAAACTAGCCGTTGCCCCTTCACTGGGCAAAAGTCGTGAGCACCGGACTCACTATAGGTGGCACCGGACGCTGGAACAGTGCGTCCTGTGCTCCAAAAACAGCCACGTGTCACTAGCCGTTTGAACTTGACCGTTGCCGCCAACGGTTAGCACACGCACGCGCGTCTGGAACAGTAGCACCGGACGCTCTGCTGCTTCACACCGGACGGTCCGGTGCTCACCGGACTCACACGCAGAGAGCAACGCAAACTTGCAGCAGCACCGGACTCTCAGCGTCCTGTGCCACCGGACGCTGGAACAGTGCGTCCTGTGCCACCGGACGCTCAGCGTCCTGTGCCACCGGACGCTGGAACAGTGCGTCCTGTGCCTGCAGTTCAACTTGTTAGGTTGCTAACTTTTAGCTTCGAACTCCGAATTCGATGATCTTGGACATTTTGGAAAGCTTACTTAGAGGACTATCCAATAAAAATGAATACTCAATCCAAATCAAAATGGATCAAAGCAGTATTCAATCTAAATGCCATCCTAATGTCCGGAGAACACCGAAAGACTTCTCTCTCTTCTCCAAGTTGAACAAAATCAACTTCAACACCTTCTCCTTTGCAAATGTGCCAACACCACCAAGTGTACACCATCATGTGCAAGTGTGTTAGCATTTTCACAAACATTTTCACCAAAGGAGTTAGCCTCTCAACTTGCCACGCCACTCGATCCTAACACGTATGCAAAGTTAGATCGCTCAAGTGGCACTAGATGACCGATATGCAAACAAGTTTGCCCCTCTGGATAGTACGGCCATCTATCCTAAATCCGGTCATAAACTTCTCTACACACCTATGACCGGTGAAATGGAAAAGCCCTAGGTTATACCTTTGCCTTGCGCTTTCCATTCCATCTCCTCCAATGTTGATGCAACACATGCACCAACCAATCACCAAATGATATGATCCACTTCATATCATCACGCGACCGTATTGGTTCATCGATCTTGACCTCACTTGCTCTTCACCGTTGCCTCGGTCCATCGGCGCCAAGTCTTGCTCAAGCTTCACCGTCACACGCGGTCCCTCGCTTCAAAGCCTCCGACTTGCCCTTCACTCTTGCAACCGGTCCATCGAGCCAAGCCTCATCTTGATCTTCTCCACCTTGGTCACATGACTCCATGTCATGTCTCATATGCAATGAGCTCCTCCATCATCACATCATCACCTGTGGACTAATCTCCTGTGTATCTCACATAAACACTATTAGTCCACCTAAGTTGTCACTCAATTACCAAAACCACACAAGGACCTTTCAGTCACGCGCGTCCTTCTTGAACCCAGACCGTCGAAATGCTTTTTCAGCATACGTGAGTCCTCGAGCTTGTGATTCGCCCCTCCCTTATGGTAAGGGCATGGCTCCTTTAGCATCTTGTCGAAGATAGCCCCCTTTGGAGGGCCTCGAGGTCTTTTGCGTTCCATGGCGGCGACGAGATCATCGCAGAGGTCTTCCCGCTAGAACAGCCGTGTTTTCTTCTTCTTTTTTCTCTTCTTGGGTCGTCGACTGGGGCCCTCATCATCATCGGCGGACGGCTTGCCTTTCCTTCCTTCACTGCTGAAGAAGGCGCCGACCGCTTCTTCCCCTATAGCATAGTTTGCCACTACGTCCATCAGCTCGTCGACGGTCTGAGGGCGATTCCGGCCTAATTCCCGCACCAGGTCTCGACTGGTGGTACCAGAGACAAAGGCTAGGATGACGTCGTGGTCGGGGATGTGTGGCAGCTCGGTGCGCTGCTTTGAGAAGCATCGAGCATACTCTCGAAGAGTTTCTCCTGACTTCTGCTTGCATTTGCTGAGGTCCCACGAGTTGCCGGGTCGTATGTAGGTTCCTTTGAAGTTACCCTCGAACACTCTGACCAAATCGACCCAATCGTAGATCGGGTTGGCCGGGAGCTCCTCGAGCCATCGGCGGGCGGTGTCTGAGAGGAAGAGTGGCAGCTGTTGGATGATGGCTCGATCGTCCCCTCAAGAAAACCGCAGCTACAACGATCCCCAAGTGCCACTAGATGCAATCACTCAAGCAAATGCACTTGGAATCACTCCCAATCTCACAAAGATGTTTAATCTATGAAGGAGATGAGTGGGAGGCGTTTGCTTAGGCTCACAAGGATGTCAAGTATGTTAGAATGCCAAGGGTATCAGCCCCAAGCCGGCCAAACACGTATTTATAAGCCCCTCAAGCAAATAGAGCCGTTGGCTCTTTCACTGGGCAAAACTCGAGGTCACCGGACGCTCTTAAAGGGGCACCGGACGCTCAACACCAGTGTCCGGTGCTCCAACGTCAGCCGCGTGTCAGAGTCTAACGGTAACCTGCAGAGCACCGGACGCTGAGCAGGTTAGCACCGGACGCGTCCGGTGCACACCGGACCCGTGCGCAGAGAGCTCCGCAAACTCGCAGGGTCACCGGACGCAAGCCACCGGACGCACCCAGAGCGTCCGGTGCTCACTGGAATCACACCCAGAGAGTTTTGCAAAACGCGCGGACACCGGACTTAGACCACCGGACGCTCCAGCTTGCGTCCGGTGCCTAGCGTCCGGTGCCTAACCCTAGCTGAGCCAGGCAGCCTGCACACCGGACGCTTAGACACAGCGTCCGGTGCCTCTGAGCCAGCGTCCGGTGAGTGTTCCTCAGCGAGAAACACTCCCGCGACTTCTCCAAATTTCCCACCGGCGCAATAGAAAATATGCACTTCATTTTCTTGAAAAGCGCCGAATCCCGCCTCGCAAGCTCGACGGGAGGGAGAGAGGAACCCATCCTCTCTCTACCCTTCAAACTCCACCTCCTTCTCAAAGTGTGCCAACACCACAACGTGTGAACCAACATGTGCACGTGTGTTAGCATTTTCACAAACACTTTCTTTGAAGGAGTTAAGTTAGCTCACTAGGTTCTAAATGCATGCACATGAACAATGACACCTAGTGGCACTCGATAACCGCTTAGCCAAAGAATTCCCCTCTTTATAGTACGGCTATCTATCCTAAATGTGATCACACCCTCTATGGTGTCTTGATCACCAAAACAAAAACCCTAAGCAATACCTTTGCCTTGATCTCCATAGGGTTTTGTTTTTCTCTTTCTTCTTTTCCAAGTTGAGCACTTGATCATCTTGTGGTCATCACCGTCATCACCATGATCATCACTTGCTCCATCACTTGGCATGTACCAACCTCATTAAGTATACACAAACTTAGTATAGAGGTTAGTACTAGGGTTTCATCAATTATCCAAAACCAAACTAGGGCTTTCAAGGGGGCGGCTGCTGATGGACTGACACCTCTTTTTCGTTCTGGGCTGGCTCATTATGCTTTTATGTGGCCGCTCCTCGACGTCGAGAGGCCGAGCTCTCGGCCTGCTGAACTGGCACCACCTGAAGCAGGGTCTGCACCTCGTCTCGAATGCATCGTGCTTGGGAGTTTGAGGGCTCGGGCATGTTACGCAACAGCATTGTTGCCGCCACGACGTTCTGGCCTGCTCGAGGGAAACGGTTGACAGGGGGCTCTGGCTCCCCGTCCCCGATGATTTGTCGATGCACCTCTCGAGCCCTTCTGCGGACACTTCCGCCAGGGGGGTATGGTAGGTCCTGCTCAAGGATTTGCTCGAGCAGGACGAGGCGCTCACGATCTTTGTCGAGTTTTGTCTTGAGCTCTCGCAGCTGCGCAAGTTGCACGGCTCTGTCTTCTTGTGGAGGTGGGTCGACCTATCCGTCGTTCCCAGGCATCCTGGGGTCTTCCCTCGCTGTAGGGGCTCGACTGCCAGCAACGACATCTTGCGTCTCGTCGGTAGTTTCTACCGCCCCGTCGATATGGAAGCATTCCCTAGTAGGGTCGCAGCTGTCGGACTCAGAGCCAGAGTCTGGCTCAGCGGCGTAGAAGCATCCGCGTCCTTCCTCTAGGAGCCGCTGCCTGAGGGAGGTAATCGTGTACCGCCCAGGGCTTAGGCAGCCGAGGCCTCGTACCCGCGAGAAGTCTGGCAGTTCCCGGACGTCTGTGATGCAAAAAGACACAAAGATTTATCCTGCTTCGGGCAAGAGAAGGCCCTACGTCCAGCGGGGGGGGGGGGGGGGGGTTTGTATTATTCTGCACCTAAGTGCTTGTACAGGGGTGAATACAAGCGTGGTATGGATGGAGATGGAGTGAGTTCGCTCTACTACGTGTGTGTTGTATCGCCTGTCCTGTATCCGCTCCCAGGCTTCCCCTTTTATAGTTCCAAGGAGGGGCCTAGGGTACATGTATAGGCGTCAGAGTAGGTGTCGATAGAGGTATGGGGCACTGACCTACTCGAGGCCTCCGTACCGGCGTGGTTTCGAGCCATCTTGTCCTGGTAGCTTGATGATGATTACGCGTGCCCCGGTATCCCGCTATGCGCGCCGTCCTGGGCTGGTTTGTCTGTGGTATGCTTGTACGTCGCGGCAGCATCTGCGTCGAAGTGGTTGAGGTTCTGTCACTCGTCGCCCGACTCTTCTCCAGGAAGGAAATGTGCCTACTCGAGGGTATGGCGACGTATAATGCCTTGCCAACCAGAGCGCTGACCTCAGGCATCTCGAGGGGGGTCTTGATTAGACGTTCCGACCCACTCCCTATGTCCTACCACGTTCTGGCTTGTTTGGTGGGGAAGGCTGCAAAAAGAATGACGGGACAGGTGCCTATTCCCTATCACGCTTCCCGTGACTGGCGAGTTAGGTGAGAACGTGACAGGCACATTAAACGCCCTGGCTCCCATGCCCGTGTCAGGCGGCGGACGGCGTCCTTGCGCTCGACGCCCTCCGATTTGCTCGAGCCTGTTTCCGTGTTCGACGGTAGCCAGTGCTCGAGCCCTAATCGATTCGTAGGATGCTCTTTCCGTGTTCGAGACTATGGCCGTTGAGGACTGTACGTGTGACTGGGCAGAGCGTCGAGTTGGAGGCCTCGACTTGCGTACGGGCATCCTCATCATGCACATCAGTTAGGGTACCCCTTACTGATATGCTCGACAATATACATGTTTAGGATTGTATAGCATTTATCCATGTGTACAGTGGGTAAATGATAAGTATTGTGTAGGCATGGTGCTTATACTGTATTTATCTGCGATTGTACCCTATATGCCGGATCGCGGGGTAGTTCGTGGTAGTAACAGCTCCATTGATTCTTATATAGTCCCCCTCTTGTGTATAGGGTTGGCAGAGCAACATTATTACATGGGAGTGATTGCGATGTTTCTCATATTCCTTGATAATATCACTATGCATGGGCGTAGTCCTGTCTCGCAATGATTGCCAAGTATAATTGCACTAACTATGATATGCTAGACTTTATAGAGAATAACTTAGGAAATATTCTTGTAGTTTGTCCTAATTCCATGCTAATGACTTGCTAGAATATTTATTGAGGTGCTTATCATATTTATATGTGGCTAAGTTATGTTGATCAGATTAATTATCTTTGTCACCATTCATACTTTATATTTCTTTTATGTGACACTTATCCCTGTATGAAAGAGATAGATAAATGCTCTCAATTATACATGCAATGATAGATACTCAATCCTATATTCCATTCTATAATCAACATTGATGTTTAGCAATCCCTTCCCAGTGGTAAAAATATAAATAACGATACCTGGAATACTTCCCGATTAAAATGCTATGTCGGTATTAATCTGTGCGCTTGCAGATCTCATTTATTATTTATTTAGAAGAGCAATTGCATATTTCAATACCGCGTCTTTCATGTCATGCTGGGGATGACAACTTGGCTTAAGTG
The DNA here is from genome assembly GCF_000003195.3 of Sorghum bicolor. Lineage (NCBI taxonomy): Eukaryota > Viridiplantae > Streptophyta > Magnoliopsida > Poales > Poaceae > Sorghum > Sorghum bicolor. The sequence continues at coordinate 25,741,706 of NC_012875.2, forward strand.
GCATGAGGGATAGGTTTGGCATTTTTGGCGCCGTTATCAGAATTAGAAAACTTTGTCTACTTTTGGTGGTGACGTTAAGAATGCCCAACATTAAGGTCCACGGTTGTCATTACATACTCCTTATAGACTATTACCCCACCTCCAGTCATCTTCACCCAATTACACTGGAACAAAGGAACTTTAAAATTTGTTGCGTAGTCTAGTTCCCATATGTCATTTATTTGGCCATAGTATGTTTGTTTGTTCCCATTTGGATCTGTGGCATCTACTCGTACACCACTATTTTGGTTGGTGCTCCTTTTATCTTGGGCTAATGTGTAAAATGTATTCCCATTGATCTCATACCCTTTGTACATGCTGATATGCCATGATGGCTGCTTGGCCAACAAAGAAAGCTGCTCATGTTTTCATCACCCTGATATTTTTTCACAACCAATCACCGGTTTCCATGTGATGATGCCTAATCCAAGCTTCATTCTTCCCATGCCACTCGGATCGAATAAAATCCTTATGTACCTCGATATACGGATCCACCAGTGAGGAGTTCTGTAGAACTGTGTAATGTGCTTTATTGAAGTAATCGCTCTCTGTACCGATATATGTTTTCTTCCCTAGTGTCCCCTTGCTACTGAGCCTACCCTCGTGTCGTGATTCAGGAATGCCAATCGGGGCAATGTCTGGAATAAAGTCAAAATAGAACTCTATAACCTCCTCTGTGCCATAGCGCTAGGCAATGCTTCCTTCTAGCCAAGAGCGGCTATGAACATATTTCTTCGAAACATCCATGAACCTCTCGAAGGGAACATGGTGTGTAGGAACACAGGACCAAGAATTATAATCTCCTTGACCAGGTGAACTAGGAGGTGTGTCATGATATCAAAGAAGGATCGGGGGAACACCAACTCAAAGCTAACGAGACACTGAACAACATCATTCTGTAGAGTAGCAAGTTCATCTGGATTGATTGCCTTTTGAGAAATTGCATTGGGGAATGCATATAACTTCACGGTGGCTAGACGTACATGCGGAGGTAGAATTCCTCTTAAAGAAACAGGAAGCAGTTGCGTCATAAGCACGTGGTAGTCATGGGACTTCAAGTTTAGGAACTTCTTCTCATGCACATTAATTATTCTCTTTATATTGGAGGAGAATCTAGATGGGACCTTGATGTTGTTTAGGCATTCAAACATGCTTTCCTTCTCTTCTTTGCTCAGATTGTTGCTAGCAGGGCTTAAGTATTGGCGCCCATCTTCTGTCTTCTCCGGATGCAGGTTGCCTTGTTCTTTCATTTCCTGCAAGTCCCGTCGTGCTTCAAGTGAATCCTTAGGTTTCACATAGACACCCATGAATCTGAGAAGATTCACACAGAGATTCTATGTCAGGTGCATCACATCGATCGCGTGGCGGACCTCTAGGACATGCCAGTAGGGTAGCTCCCAAAATATGGACTTCTTCTTCCACATAGGTGCATGTCTCTGAGCATCTTTGGGAACATGTTTGCTGCCCCGTCCCTTACCAAATACTACTTTCATATCCTTCACCATTTTGAGTATATCATCCAAGGTTCGGCTACGAGACTTAGTCCGATGGTCTGCCTTGCCTTTAAAATGTTTGCCTTTCTTTCTTACTGTGTGGCCCACAGGAAGAAACCGACGGTGGCCAATGTACACGACCTTTCGACATTTTTTCAAAAATATACTATCAAGGTCTTTGAAACAATGTGTGCATGCATTGTATCCCTTGTTTGTCTCGCCTAAAAGATTACTTAGAGCAGGCCAGTCGTTAATTGTGACGAACAACAATGCTCGTAGGTCAAAGTGTTCCTGTTTGTACTCGTCCCACACGTACACCTGGCTTGCTCCATAGAAGAAGAAGTTCCTCAACTAATGGCTGAGGTAAACATCGATGTCGTTGCCAGGTTGCTTCGGCCCTTGGATGAGCATAGGCATCATAATGAACTTCCGGTTCATGCATAACCATGGAGAAAGGTTGTAGATGCAGAGAGTGACTGGCCAAGTGCTATGACTGCTGCTCTGCTCCCTGAAAGGATTAAAACCATCCATACTTAAAGCGAACCTCAAGTTTCTAGCCTCATCTGCAAACTCTAGGAATTCTCTGTCTATCACTCTCCACTGGGATCCATCAGCAGGGTGCCTGAGCATATTGTCTACCTTACGGTCTTCTTTATGCCACCGCAACAACTTTGCATTATCTTTATTTCTGAACAAACGTTTCAAGCGTGGTATTATAGGAGCATACACATAACCTTGGTAGGGATTTTCTTCCGGCTGGGATGTTCTTCACCCTATATGTCGCCGGGATCATCTAGCCAGATCTTATACCACGATGCTTTGCATACTGGGCATGCATCCAAATTCTCGTATTCCTCACCACGATATAGGATGCAGTCATTAGGACATGCGTTTAACTTCTAAATTTCTAATCCCAAAGGATAGACAACCTGCTTTGCTTCGTACGTAGTGGTGGGTAATTCGTTTGCCCTTGGAAGCATCTTTTTCATGATCTTCAATAACTGCCCAAATGATTTGTCGAATGCACCATTCTCTGCCTTCCATTGAAGTAGTTCAAGTGTTGTACCTAACTTTTTTTTGCCCATCTTCAGCGGTTGGATATAGCAATTTCTTATGATCCTCTAGCATGCGCTTGAACTTGGCCTTCTCCTTCTCACTTTCACAATCTCTTTGTGCACCGTGAATGGCATCACCAAGAGCATCAGCATCAACTGCCACATCTTCTGCCAGTGTCGCATCCTCTTCATCATCTCCCCCCACTATATCATCACTGAAGGCACCGTACTAAGCAATAATATTGGCGTGGTCCAATTCTTCTTCATCTTCTTCACCATCATCCATTAGAACCCCCCTTTCTCCGTGCTTCATCCAACAAATATAGTTTGGTACGAAACCCAACTTCAGCAAATGCGTATGAAGAGTCCTTGAGCATGAATATTCTTTCAAATTCTTACAAACGGCGCATGGGCAGCAGATGAAACCATCCTCCTTGTTTTCCTCAGCCACACCTAAGAAATAGTGCAAGCCAGCATTGAACTCTTTGGAGTGGCGATCGACATTATACATCCAATTGCGTGACGACATCTACATTAAATATTACAACCATACACTTAGTTCTTCCTGTTATTGCACAGCATGCATGATATCACATGATTGATTAATTCAAGCAACCCTTACTACAACAAAGACAACCACAGCTAGCAATAAAAAAACTAGAACTAAAATGCACTTAAGCAACATAATTAGTTCTCGTCCTATCCCAACTAAAATAGACAACTGCACATCCGCTGGTAGGGTGGTGGGCTTCTTTCGCTGGCTCACTGCCTCATCACCTTTTGCCGCAACCTCCTGTGTAACAGAATTTCGCACGTGCTGAACATACTCTTCCTCCCAGTACCAACCTTTACATCTGTCTGTGCCCTCCCACTGCAATTAGAACAAAGAATAAGGAATTAAAATAACAGCATCAAGCAAAACCAGGACAAATTAACCATATTAATCAAATGCTGGGAAATAATAACCCATCTTATGGTTCGGACACTTGTAGAATATACGACTCTTGTTGATTCCCTCTTTTTCACTCGGTACTCCTTCACAATCTTCTGCTTACACTCGCCGCAAGCAATGAGAGGAAGATCCAGCCGCAGACGCTTTGGATCCCAGTGATGAGAGACTGAGGACCCCGTAGCCATCTACTATATATCCATACTCATTTCTTAAATTATGCATATGTAATACCCATTTAGCTAAACTTGTCAATTTGATGAACTCTATGCTCAAACTCTTTATACATCTACTATATATCCATACTCATTAATTTAAGTTATGGATATTACTGCTTTAAGCTATGAATTCAAACTAACAAATAAATCACTGCTAAACATATATTAATTTAATTACATCGTAAAAAAGAAATTGATTATTACATAATATCTTTACAACCCACTATCAAGTGGGCCCAATAGTGAACCAGTTTTTGACATGTCATTACAATCCTTTTAATAATTAACTCACATGTCTTCAATTTCGGCGCCATTGACATTGTTGATGTTGAGGCAGGAACAGCTTCCTGATGTTGTCATGCAGCGCCAGCAGGAGAAACTGTGAGCTCCTTTGTAGCGTCATCATGATAGCCTTGAGGTAGGCGACGGAGGAGACCTTGTGGGCGTGCTCGGTGTTGACGGTCCTTAAGTACCAAATATAATCATCAAATAAATAAAGAAAAGGATCCAAATGCAACCAACACCTAGACTTAGGGTTTTATCTAACAGAATTCCTCGAGGTCCCACCATAGAAGTCTTGACTCGATGCCCAGGCCCACAGTCCTTAGGCAGACATGGGGGTAGCTCGACGTGACCCTTAGTGGGAGCAGGAGGGGAGTCGCCACGTGGATGCCAAGATGAGGACTCCTTTTGGGGACCCCTTGCTTCTCCCCTTGCGGCTCCTTGGGAGTTTCCTCCTGCATCAAGGAGAGGTTAGCTTGAGTTGGAGGTTGCAGGAGGCGCTCGAGACGCGTCCCCATTCCTTCGACATCCTCGTCATTGTCATCATCATCACTCTCCTCGTCGTCCTCATTAGGGGAATCCTCCTTAGGTTTCCCCTCACGCCTCGCCTTGGCGCGACGCTGCTCAAGCTCTTGTCCGGCGATGTACTTTTTCTTCTTCTCCTTCTTCTTTTTTGCGTCAAGCATTTTCTTATGCTTTTGAGTAGAAAGGCCTCTTACCTCACAATCTGTCTTATCTTAATGTTGGTGCAAAAGCTGATCTGCAAACACAAAGGGCTAATACCCGATTCAAACGTTAAGGCGTGCCAGCCGATTTGACCTTACAATCGACGAAGGTGGTAACTCGAACACTTTGGTCCCGACAACAGCGATGCGCCCGGATGTCACGGCCAAGAGGTGCTCACGCGGTACTTGAGAACACGTCGAGATTGACTCGATGAATTATTAAGAACTCGTAGTAATAAGAAAATATGACGAAGTCATCGAAAAAGTAGATGCTAGAATATGAGTAAAAACTTGTGTTTGATTGATTGATAGATTGATGTTCATTACATTGCCCTAGAGTCTACATTTATACCCTGTCCAAAGAGCTACAACCAGACACGACTAGGACTCGAATTCCAATTTAAACGGAACCCGTATACAAAACGATTCCTAATAACTAAGGAAAACATTAAACCATCCCCCGTAACCGATCAGGACACTGCCACAAATCAATCGGCAACCTCCGCGCTTTTCTTCAGAGTCATCAGCAGACTACCTGTTACAGCCATCGGCAAACCCCAGCACTAGTCATCGGCACGTATACGTCACCACTTCTGGACTTAGTCATATTCTGCTGTTTCCCATCGGCAACCACCTTTATCGGCAACTCCCCTGTAGACTAGTCACCATTGCTCCATCTGCCGATCTACATCCCATTATCTCCAGGTGCGTATCAAAAGATACGTGTCCAAAAACGGTGTCAACACATGTCCCCCAATTTCGAAGTATAAAATCATTAATGCTCCGAAATTCTCTGCAGTAATGACGCCTTTCCACAATTACTTCTCCCAATTTGGTAATCAGCCACCAAATCTAAACAACCTTGGCCCGATTCTCCTGCAGATTCCTCGAATTCCTCAACCTCTTGAACCGAACCTCCCCACTTATGCGCTCATCGGCAATATTACCGTTAGAGAAACCTACCTATGGGCCGACCAGGCGATCTTGCACAGTAAAATATCTCCAAAATCTTGACCGCTTGCTGTCAAATCACCTACGCAATCCCTTGATTACCGTGCGAACAGTTACCATATCCACCTGAACACCCTCGGATTTCATGGATACGGCAAAGAGATAAGTCAGATTTGCACCTGCCCGTTTTGTCCTATAAATACTTCCTTCTCCGGTACTCTTTCTCCATCTTGTCATTCTACAGCCCCAAATCCACCTTCCTGGCGGCGACATTGCCTGAGAACTCCAAGAACTCCAGCAAGGGCCTCCTCCACCAATCTTCCAAGTCTTCGATCCTCTTCCTCGGGAAGAAATGGCCATGAAGTTTGTCGTTCCTGAGGTCAGTCTACCATGCCTCTCCTTTTTGCACTTTTGCTGTACTCCTGTTCATCTGCGATTCTTTTTACTGAGTACCCCTTTTTTTTCTTTTTTGTTCTTTCATCCTCAAAAATTTTTAGGATTTGGCCGATAAGATTGTAATTCCTACCGATCAACCTCACTTCCAATGTCTCGGCCCGTTAGGAAATCCAGATCCCACCGATGTGATAAATGCAGAGACAAATAGAATCCCCTTCAGAGCCAAAAACTTCTCCTTAGATCTGTGGAAAGATGCTTTTCGTTCCTAGCCCAGTCCTACCAAGGGATGGAAAGACTGGTTCCTGAGAGTCAGCTATTCAAATAAAGTCCAATAGGGTGAGTGGAAACTAGACCAGTGCATCAGATTATCTCTTGCCGATATGGAGAGGAACGAGTCGCTGCTGATAGCTGCCTCGTACTTTTGGTCAGACACACTCAATGCTTTTATATTCGGCCATGGCCCTGCTTCATCTACTCTTGTCGATGTACTCATGCTCACTGGCTTAGACATATAAACTGCCGATAGTCATTTGTTTGATACCAAACCCAGTTCTAAGGTAGAGACTCGTGCTATCGGCGGTTGGTCCGGGTATATTCAGACGTACCAAAAAACAGGACCTGTCGGGGAAAGAGAGCAGGCTATTTTCTTGAACATGTGGCTAGACAAGTTTGTATTCTGAGGCCGATCGGCAGGACCAACCTCTGTCTATCTATCGGCAGCAGAGAGATTGGCCAATGGTGGCCGATACTTGCTCGGCTCTGTTTATCACCTTCTCCATCAGGTAGCTAAGAAACTCCTACTAGGCCAACCCATCAGCAACTTAGGGGGACCCTGGTGGTTCATCAACTTGTGGCTCAGTGTCCATATGCACAAGCGCCTTGAATTCAACCTTTTTGCACAGCGCTTCCCCAAAGATATAGCCGAAGATCACGAGTTGGATGAGGAAGAATCGGCAACTCGCTCCCCTCTAAACTATGGTGAAGCTACCATAGTTCTACCCGGTACTAGTGGCAATGAAGATCAGGTCAGCCGATTCTTTCAGACTCTTTATGAGGGTCTGGCCAAAGAACAACGGGCATGGATGCCTTATGAGGATCCAGACACCAGATTTCCCCTGACTTTTCATCCCTTTGATAATGCTCTCAACAAGGACCATGATCTGATGATGGCAATTATCACCCTGAGAGCTATACCAGTGAACTTCTTTGGCAGTCAGAAAGCTTCCAATCTCACCTATGAGTTCTACAATCCATCGGCATTGGCTCGCCAATTGGCCTTCGGACAACTGCCGATTGCGCTCTGCTATGTCGATGTGGTGAAACCAAGGGAGATCATCACCAGTGGTCTTAAGTGGATGAGAATAGCTCAACTCCCACCAAATGCCGATACATCAGACATCGACTTATCGGCTTGGATCCCAGCTCTCTTCATCACCCAGGCGTACAAACAATGGTGGGCGGAGTGGAAAGAGCATTTGTTCTGCAGATCGGCTCTTACATACCGCGGTATGATCGACTCCACGTACAAGGTCCATGAGAACACTGTAAGTTTTCAACCTATGCATCAATCCTATTACTTTTGCTCTTATCGGCAACTTACTTCCTCTATTTTACACAGGTCGATGATACTCCACCATCAGTTAGCAGAAGCGGCAAGCCGATCAAACTCCTCCCATCGAGTCCGATCTCCTTGATCGGCAACAATGCACCAAGTTTGGCGGCTCTAATGCACCGGGGTGTGCGCTTCAACAAAATCACCACCAAGCGGACCAAAACATCTCCATCGGTCGCTGCTGCTGCTTTGGCGCAAGCTTTTAAGGTAAAAAATTTTTACTTCTTCAATTTATACTGATTCCATTATATACTTACACAGCTCTTTCAGGATACATCGGCTGCCAAGGGAACTTCATCGGTAACTTTCACTATTTCGACCATAATTCCATCAACTTCGTTACATTTGTACTTATGAAACTTTTATTGTTGTACCAGCAAACTGGCAAATCGGCAAAGATCAGAAGTACCAAGACAACTGCCGATGCCCCCCAGACCAGCCAAGTCAAGAGAAAGGGTCCCAAGAGTACTAAGTCACAAGCAAAATGTCAGAAGACAGCAACACCTTCCCCTCCTCCTCCAAGATCACCGATTCATGTGGAATCGTCCCCTTCTTCACCAGAAGCTTAGACACAACAAGCACCGTCTCCACCTCAGCTACAAGAAGCACCTCAGCCAGAAGAGACATCGGCCGATGTACATGAGCAGATCGTCGATCCAATGTGCTCAATGATAGCATTGGTAGTCTCCTCGATTCAGACAAGCACTGCACCCCCTTAAGGTAAAGTACTATCCATGAAATCGTTGCCGATGGATTTATCTTTCCACCTTATAATTATCCCGGTTAATTTTTCAGCTGACATTGTCCCATCGGCAACTCTGGCCGATCAACCTGTGGTACCATCGGCCTCAACTAGCCAGAGGCGAGAGATAACTTTGAAACAAGTAAGCTATTTGATTATCATCCTTTATTTTACTAACATTTCATCATCAAATAACCTATCTCCTTTTCTTTTTCAGGAACAAGATTCTCCCGACAGCCTATTCTCCTTCGCCATCGAAATTTCCGACGATGAAGGAGAGAAAGCAAGCTCTTCTTAAGCAATCGGGATTTCATCGGCAGAAATCAGAGCAAAGCTAGAAGATTTGCTGGCCCTGCTTCATCAGGATACAGCCCAACTGGTTGATGACTCCGATCCAGCCAAGGCTCTGTTTAATGCTCTCAGAGGCCAAATCCCTACCGATGCCGAGGAGACTCTTTTTCAGGCTGCACACTTAGAGAGCCGCCAGCTTCAGTATCAAAAAGCTGCCCAACGCCTTGCCGATAGAGCCACTCATGCCCAGCTCTCAGAGGAGGTAATGAAAGTGAAGCACCTTGCCGATGAGAAACACAAGAGCATCGGCATTCTAAAATCCTCAGGAGATACACTGAAACAAAAGATCTTCGACCTATCGGCAAAAAGGGAAGCCCTGTTGGCGGAGCTTAAGCAGGTAGAAGAGGCTCTGTCCCAAGCTCAACAAGAAGAAAGTCAGCTGCCTAGAATGATCAAGACCATCGAACAAGAGCGAAACATTCAAGCCCGCAAGGCATTGCAGATGAAGAAGAAGCTGAAGCCAGTGGAGGGCTCTGCCGATAAAGATATCAAGGAGATAGAAGAAGCCAATCAAATCCGTCTGCGCTATATCGGCGATCCAAGCCCTACTGAATGTATAAGCTTTTCATCGGCGGTGTGCTTTGCTCTTTTCTTCAAAACTGTTGATTATTTTGGTCCAGCCGATAGGACTATTATCGGCATCCTTTTGAAACATCGTATTCAGTCTGAGATACACTTTAATCTAGCCGATAGGAATGTTATCGGCACTTTGAGCTTTCACGCATCGACCCATATGCTTGGGTAATATTTCTTTAAGTATTTTCCATTCAATGCTCTCAGAAATTCAACTCCTTTGAGAGTTTCCAAGATATAAGCATTACCAGGAGCAGACCGATTTATCCGATATGGACCTTTCCAATTAGGAGACCATTTGCCAAATTTCAAACTTTTAGTTCCAATCGGTAATACTAGTTTCCACACCAAATCTCCATCGGCAAACTCCTTAGCTTTTACCTTTTTATCATACCATATGGCAACTCTCTTTTTATTTTCCTCTATACTTATCAAAGCCCTCAGCCGAAGCCCTGCTAAATCATCTAACTCGTCCTTCATCAAGGTAGCATAGTCATCGGTAGCCAGCTGATCTTGAAAAGATAGTCGCCTAGATCCAGCCTTAATTTCCCATGGTAGCACCGCATCGTGTCCATACACCAACTGATAAGGTGAAACTTTAGTTGACCCATGACAAGCCATCCGATATGACCATAAAGCTTCATTGAACAATGTATGCCACCTTCTAGGATTTTCTTCAATCTTTCGTTTGATGAGTTTAATAATCCCTTTGTTAGATGCCTCGGCTTGCCCGTTGGCTTGAGCGTAATAAGGGGAAGAATTCAACACTTTAATCCCCATACCGATTGCAAATTCATCAAACTCTCCTGACGTAAACATAGTACCCTGATCGGTAGTAATTGTTTGAGGAATACCAAATCGGTAAATAATATGCTCTTTCACAAAATCAATCATATTAGCCGATGCAACTTTCTTCAAAGGAATAGCTTCAACCCACTTAGTGAAATAATTAGTGGCAACTAAGATGAATTTATGCCCTCTGCTTGATGGCGGGTAAATCTGGCCGATCAAATCAATAGCCCATCCCAGAACGGCCAAGGTTTAATAATAGGATTCATAGCCGATGCGGGTGCCCTTTGAATATTGCCAAACTTTTGACATCCTTGGCATCCTTTGAAATATTTAAAGCAATCTTCGAGTATGGTAGGCCAATAATACCCGTTTCTCCTGATCGTCCATTTCATCTTAAAAGCCGACTGATGTGCTCCACATACTCCTTCATGGATTTCTCCAATCAGACTTTTAGCCTCATCTTCACCTAAGCATTTGAGAAGAACTCCATCTATTGTTCGATAATAAAGCTCATCCCCAAGGAGTACATACTTAGTAGCTTGAAACCTAACACGCATCTCAACCCTTTTGGATGGATCCTTTAAATAATCAATGATCCCCTTTCTCCAATCATCGGCACCGATTGCCGATAACGTGTTGAATATGAGTTGGTATCCCGAGGCATGTTGAGCCAACCGATTGGCTTCCTCATTATGCAATCGAGGAACATGCTCTAATTGGAAATCCTTGAATTCCCTTAATAGCCGCATGCTTTTTTCATAATAAGTTATCAAGACTTCGCTTCGGCATTCATAACTTCCAGCCAACTGATTTATGACCAGCATAGAATCCCTGAAGATTTCAACAGCATCAACATGAACCTCCTTTAATAATTCCAACCCCTTGACCAAAGCTTGATACTCAGCTTGATTATTCGTTGACGTGGCAACGGCAAAGAGAATTCATACTTCCTTCCCTGAGGGGAAATTAGCACTATGCCGATTCCTACCCCCCGGTCACAGGTAGATCCATCAAAGAAGAGCGTCCAAGGAACAATTTCCAAAGTTTCCACTACACCGCAATGTTGAGTCACAAAATCGGCCATAACCTGCCCTTTAACCGCCTTAGCCGATTCATAACATAGATCGAATTCCGACAGTGCCAAAATCCACTTACCAATTCTACCACTCATAATCGGCATAGATAGCATATATCGGACCACATCATCTTTACATATAACAGTGCATTCGGCCGATAGCAAATAGTGCCTCAACTTAATGCAAGAAAAGTATAAGCATAAACACAATTTTTCAATGGCCGAATACCTGGTCTCAGCATCAATCAACCTTCTACTTAAATAGTAAATCACACGCTCCTTCCCTTCAAACTCTTGAATTAAAGCCGAACCGATGACCAATCCATCGGTAGACAAATATAATTTGAAAGGCTTTCCTTGCTGAGGTGGAATTAGAACTGGAGGATTTGTTAAATAATTCTTGATTTCATCCAAGGCTAATTGTTGCTCTTTTCCCCATACAACTCTTGATCGGCTTTCAATTTAAGCAAAGGACTAAAAGCATGAATTTTACTAGACAAATTAGATATAAACCGTCTGATAAAGTTTACCTTACCGATCAAAGACTGGAGTTCAGTTTTGTTGGTAGGAGCAACTATTTTATTGATGGCATCAATGGATCTCCAACTAATTTCAATTCATCTCTGATGCACCATGAAACCAAGAAATTGCCCTGCCGATACACCAAATGCACACTTATTAGGATTCATTTTTAAACCATACTTCCTTGTGCATTCCAACACCTTTCGCAAATCGGCAAGATGCTTTGTGAAATCTCCAGACTTAACCACCACATCATCAATGTAAATTTCTACCAACTTGCCGATGAACTCATGGAAGATAAAATTCATAGCCCTTTGTGTGACAGAACCGCCCAATTTATACAAGCTTAAGTACGACTGTCCCCATTTAACACGTTGACACGCGCATACTCTCACTTATATAAACCCGGTAGTCTGCCGAGTGTCATGAAGGACCTCGGTAAATCAACTTTACACCAAGATCGCATGATTAAGCAAATACCCATCACATACATGGAGATTTGCAGCGGAAATCATATTACAAAAGAGTTCACAAATGATAGTACATGTTTGGATTTTTCCAAATTGATTAGAAAACAACATAGCTTTCAAATGATTACAATAACATAAGTTCCAAATACATTGCTAGCATAAGTGACATCCTTCGGCAAAAGCATATAGATGAGAACATGATATGGAATCACCGAGCCCGCCGGCGGTTAGCCACCATCCTTGGTAGGCTGAAGACTTCACCTGCAACATGGTGGGATAAACCCTGAGTACTCGAATGTACTCAGCTAGACTTACCCGAGAGGAGAGAAAATAAAAGACTCTCAAGGATATGCAAGGCTTTTTGGTGGAGTTGGTTGGATAGCATAACTTTGCCAAAAAGAGCATTACTATCATGAGTCCTTACTTTCAGCCTTTTAGTCAATATTTTAGCATCAAGTTCACTTAAACTACCATAGCTAGATTTTGCACCTATTCTATAGCAACCACTTGATTAATGAGCATCACATTAATAACTATATCCCGTTTATCATGTAGCCATCATCATCATCATAACCATTAAGTTTCATTTAGTTTATCTACGTTGCCGCTGCCCGAGTCAAGTTCTCACTATCCAGGAGAGACGGCGATTCGAATCGATTCCTATCCAGTTGTAGGGGTATTCCTAGCACTCACCCAGGCATACTTAGCTAGAGTAGCTTGGACCACCTTTAGCACAACTCCGGACCAATTCGCGGGTCCGTACGGCGCCGCACCCCCAGGGACCGCCAATCTGCCAGGGTCAGGACTCTAACCTGACACCTCGGTCTTACGCCATTGACTCCCCGCACATCCTTGCTACCAACCGGGGTGCGCACTTAAACCGAACAGGGTATCCGGCCGGAGATGCACTCGTAGGCTTCGCGGTCAGAATGACTTATCCGGCCAACTAAGTGTTAGGCATGCGTTCAACATGACACGAGGACGTACAGCGAATCGGTCCATAACCGACACAAACGGGGATAGATTCACACCCAAGACCTCCATGCCTTGTTGCTTCACTATCGTCATCCCGCCCGGTCTCAAATTCATTATTAGCACATGGTTATTTCCACGACAGCAAATATAGCCAACCATGATCAGGTATCCACCTATCTCTCGCAGGTGACAGGAAATCACCTGGCTTCTACCGAGCTAAGCATAGCTAAGCATAGATCGTCTTCCTTATACTAGTAAGGGTTCAGGTAGTTTCATATAGTGGACAAGGTAGGAATATATGCACCAACGGTTTCATTCAACTCCTATCACCTAATGCATCATATAAAGTTATACTCTTGTGTTTTTATAAAAAGAGAGGGTAGGAGACTTAGAATGCTTCGGGGCTTGCCTGGAATCCGACACAAGTCAATTAAGTTAGCTTGCACCGTCTTGACGACATCTAAGCTGTCAACACTTGTGTAGTCCTTCCATCATCCCGATAGGTCCACCATCACGTCCTTCACGTGGTTCATCTAGCGTACCTAAATGAGATGCAAGATGCAAGTGTATGAACACATAGAAGTGCAATAGACAAAGCATCACACACAAGAAGCATGGCAAGAGCATGGTTACACTAAACATACTTAAGCACATCTCACTGCTCAATGATTACACAACCAACATGCTAAGTCAACAAAGAATGCAACACTAAACATATTAGACATGGCATACATGTTTCACAACGTCTCAGGTATATTAACTTGGCCATTACCAAAGACATGAGTCATACATAGCAATATACCAAGCAAGAACAATAAAAGGAATCTGTCATTTTTAGGACTGTTAACAGCAGCTGAGAAAATAAATCATAACTGGAGTTACACAACTCCAAAAGACATTCAAGAAGACATTATGGAAAGCTTACGAAATTATCTACATTTGATATTTAGACATAAAAGCATGATTCTCAATTTAAGCTGGTAGAAATTATAAAGTTCTAGAATCTGTCCCTGACAAACAGAGAGCAGCCATTTCTGGAATCAAACTTTGAACAGACATAACTCACAAACCACAGGGCCAAATACTACCAAATTTTAACAGCAGCTAAATAAATAAATTATCTACAACTTTTCTATAAACAAGTTTCCCAGAAAAGATCATTTCCATATGGTAATCCAAACAGTTTCAGAAACTGTCCAGAAACAACAATTGCACACAATTAATTATTAACTTATGTTTCAAACATGCATTTGAGCAAAACCATTATTACCAACTGTTTGCATATATCTAAAGAACACCAGAAAACATAGTGGTCATTACCAAATAAATTTATTTAATGCCTTTTATAATTTATTTGGATAATAAGGTGAATTAAAGAACATATAACAAAAGTGCTCAATAAATTCCACATAAATTACAGTAGCTTCTAAATACTAGCCATACTCTACTGTATAAATTTCACTGCATTTAAATAAAGATATCAACATCTATGAAAAAGACAAATTGCTATTGCAATTAACCATGTGAGAGCAAGATAAATGCACAAATCATATTTTCTTCAAACACATGGCCATATCATACATAAACATGATACAACAATATCATAGGATTGTATTGGAACAATATTTTCCATTTTTACATTTTTATTTATAATTATAAACCATTTATCAAGATCCATAAAGACATCTCTGTCCAAAACATGGACAGAATCTATCATGTCACATTAAACAGCCATAACTTGAGTTTCACATACCCATAAATTATGGTTAAGTACTTTCTATAAAGCTTACTAAATTGTGAACAACTTTGTTATTAACATCTAGAGCTGAATCTACCACCAACAAGGACTTACATAACAAAAAATGCAAACCTGTGTGGGTTTAGACAGAAACTGAAACAGTAATTAAAACCACTATAACTAAAGATATGCTTAACAACAAATAATGCTATTTAGCTTGATGGAAAGCTTATGAAAAGTACTACAACTCATATATTTTCATCCAGGCATGATTCACAAACTAACGGAGTCAAACAATATAAACATGCAGATCCACTCAGAATAGGAGGAAGGCAACACAGAGCATTTGTTATTTCTATAACTCTTAATCTGTCATGCCTAAATTCATGAAACTTTTACCAGACATCAAATATTATATTTAAAGCATGCCACAATATTTTCACATTTATTTGAGCAATAATACATTGGTTATGAAAAAGACAAATATAACAAGCAATTAAAACCAAACTGCACAGATCTATTTTTACCGTTAAAACTTCAAACACAAACATGGCATATTATAGATCTACTGCGTAGAGAATTGCACAAGGATTCCAAAAAGTCTACATTTGCTATTTTATGACTTTTCTATGAATTACTATGGATTTCCAAATTTCACCCAGAAATCTGCAAAAATAAAAGAAAAGGGAAACAGATTTTGCACCGGGAACCCTAGCTTTTCCAAGAATCACGCCACAGCCCACAAACACTGTTTATATGAGTTTTGGCTTCGCATCTGGAACCCTAAGTTGTTTGTTATTCGAATCCGAGGTCCCTGGCTTCTTCATCCACGGAACAGAGCACGAACCAGGGACCGAGAAGGAGAGTTTAGGCTCCTGCCAGTGGATGGTTGCTGCCAGCAAGGAAGGCGTGGCCGGCCCTGGCCATGTCCTCGCGGCCAAAGTAGCAGCAGCACAGTGGGGAGCACCAGGAGCTGCAGCTGGGTGGCAAGGCGCAGAGCAGAGCGCCGGCGGCCATGGGGCTCCGCTCTTGGGGGGCGCTGGGGTGGAGAGAGCGAGCCGGGGGTGGAGAGGGGTGAGGAAGGCACCGGGGTGTTTGTCCACTTCGACAGCCGGGCGTGGGGAGGGCTCTGGGCGAGCAGCAGAGGAGGAGGGGCGCACTCGGGCATGGATGCCACGCACCAGCGACGTGTCCGCCCGTTGAGGCATTTCACCGAACACGTGTCGAGCAGCAAAGTGGCTTAGGTGGGACGCGGTTTGGGCCGGTTCTGGACCGAATTTGGTCATGGACCAAAAACGAAGTTTGCTCTACTCTTGACACTCTCCAACTTTGATTAAGGTGCCATGGTCATTAGAGTTACAGATTAGAAGATAATTTGATGCCAACCTATGAGTGTCAATGAATTGATAGTGATTAGCAAAACTCAAAATTGATGACCAAAACGAAGTCAAAATGGTGTCATCCTTTGGCATGCTCTTGTCCACAATATGCACTCCAACTTTTATTTTGGGACCCAAGCAAGTTGTTTAGTAAAATTTGGAGAACGCGGAATGCCAACGTGATGAACTGCAAACCTAGACTTAGAAACTCTAAGTGCTGGAAATTATAGCAGATTCAATCTTGTGACTATTATTTGACATGCTTAGAAGATGATTCAGACTTAGTAACTTTAACAAAGATTGTAGTATGCAAACTATACTACAACTTTTACAAAAGGATTTTGTACTGGTTCAGTATTATTTGGAAGATACAAGGCTCCCAACTAGGGTACCCGAAACTGAGCACCTCAGGACTTAGCCAAAATTCTGGAGTTCCAAAACAGCACTGCATTGAATCTTGTAAACTTAATTTGACTAGGTTAGAGACACAAATAGCTCTTGATCATTAAACAAAGTTTGTTCTACAGAATCTAAACTACAACTTTCATTTAAGGTCAAACCTCAGAACTAGAACAGAAGTCAAACTTTCACTTTGGAGAATGCAGCAACATGATAAAGCTCAAACTAAGGTTTTAGGCTAATTGAAGCATTTTCTAGGCACAAGCTCAACATGTACCCTTCATGAATTTTGTTGTAGAGTTCACCTAGAGTCATTTAGGCAAGGTTGCAAGGATTGGTTGATGACCTATGGTTCTATTCACTTAATGAGGTCATTCCAACAAGCATGTAACTTATCATTTCATGTGACCTTTTGATTCCAAACTTCTTGAAACTTTTTGAGTGATCACTATAGGCAGTGATGGAGGTGGGACACATGAGAGATGTTCCATTAATGTCACCCAAGCATGCACTTTGAAAAGGGCCCATATGTAAGCAAGGGTGTGTTCTCCAAGTTTAACTTGAGGCTCACTTTCATGGATTGACTTTAACATGATCATTACCACTTATCATGACATGTTTGAGCTCAAAACCTAAGGTCTAACTCGTGGCAAACACCTGGGGTGTTACACTTTGATAGATAGCACAAGCATTTTTCAAGCCAAAGGTCATGACTATCCATTCAAACAGCCCAACATGACCAGGACATCTAAATGCGGTCTTTGCAATATCTTCCTCAGCCATGAATATCTGATTATATCCTGCATTGCCATCCATGAAGCTAATAATTCGATGTCCAGCTGCAGTATCAACTAGCAAATCGGCAACTGGCATTGGGTAGCCATCCAACGGTGTAGCTTTGTTAAGATTTCTAAAATCAATGCAGACTTGAAGCTTCCCATTTTTCTTGTAAACTGGAACAACATTGGAAATTCACTCGGCATACCGACACTGCTGAATAAATTTAGCTTCAATAAGTTTAGTTATTTTGGCCTTAATATTAGGAAGAATATTAGGATTACATCGGCGAGCTGGCTGCTGATGTGGCCGAAATCCAGATTTGATGGGCAACCGATGTTCAACAATGGATCGGTCTAAACCAGGCATTGTTGACACTTGCTAACACCACTTGAATACTAGGTTGTCATCCCCAGCATGGCACTAGAGTGTACTATGGTATTTATATGCACACAGATAATCCGCAAGCGCACGGATACCATTGAAGCTTTTACCCGGTTAAAGGTTTTATCGTATCCACAGGGAAATAGGAGAACTGATCTACGCTCTAACTTAACCTAGATAGATAGATAGATAGGTGTAAATAGGAAAGATGGTAAAATTGAATAAGAACAATATTAAAGGTAAGATAACAATGGGTGATAATATGGGAATAGAAAATAGAGCAATTCTAGTATATGGGTGATGGTAGCAGAATAGAGAGAATAACTATGGTTTCTCTACTTCAAAGGGGTATGTCTATGTCTGGGACGAACCACGTGATAAGAGTACACCACAAAGGATGCTTATCCTTAGGCCGATAAACCCTACCCGTCCTACTAACAAGAGGTGGACTACAGGGGACCAACGTAACTGTCACCTACGTGGCCTACCACACGATCTAGCTAGACAGGGGATATCCACAAGTAATCTAGATCTAAGCACCTCACTTACACCTATACTACAACTCTCACCTATAGCGTCCTATAGATTAAAGTACTCAAAAGAGTTGTGAACCAAAACATACATGATTAGTAATTGCATAATGAATTAGAAGTAGATTACCAGACTCATCCCATGAGCAAGCTTAATTAGAGCTTGATCATGACGAAGTACAACCGGAGGAAGAACCGACAGGCCGGCCTCTCCTCTAATCCTCCTTCGCTCTCCATCTCGCTACTATCTAGATCTACTCTAGTTTAGAGAAGAGAGGAGAGCTCTCATCTCTAAACCCTAGCTTTTGCTCTGTCTATGAATAATGAATAATGACCAAGGGGTGCCTCCTCCAGGGACCAGGGGGTCTGATTATATAGTTCCCTCAAGTGAACCTGGGCCGTCGGATCAAACCGACATTGATTGAACGGTTATTTTTGATCCTTTAGGTCGGTGGAGATCTCCAGAGAGAAAGAGTCCTGATTGGGCTCCAAGTCAGGGCGGGCGCCTAGGGCAGGAGGGCGGGCGCCCTGCCTCTGGCCCCGTTCGGCCTCCGCTTCCTTCTCGTGGCTTCTGGAGTCTTCTAGATGTAAGATAATTGCGCGGCATGTTAATATCTCTATGTAATCCCGACGTGTGGGCCTTTCTTCCGTATTTCCTGATAACCCCCTGCAGAAATAGACAAACACCAAAACTCATAGAATTCTATCAGATAAAACCCTAAGTCTAGATGTTGATTTCAATTAGATCTTTTTCTTTGTTTATTTGACAATTAAATTTGATACTTAAGGACCGTCAACAAACTCCCCCAAGCTTACCTCTTGCTCATCCCTGAGCAAGGATAGACTAAGCAATGGATCAGAAGTTGTTGCAATATCTTAAAAATTTGACGGTACACATGCTTTTAAATAAGATCTCATCTCTGAGTTAGAGTAAACTATCAAGAACTAAAACTTACTTACTTTACCTTTCACCATGGGACTTGTAACCGTCAGTTCTGTCTTGAGTAGTTAAAAGATAGAACAGTCTAGCCAAGTGCCATGTCTCTTATTCTTGATCAGCTATAGCTCTGGAGTTTTTGCAGATTTTCAAATAAAACTCAGAGATTCCTTGTATGACTCTCTTAATCTCTCTTTTGTGGTATTTCTGGATCCTTACCAAGGCAGTGATGGTATATGCCTTCTCTCAAGATATATGGTATTTGTGGTATAAGGCATAGTGACATTGCCTTCTCTCTCACCCTACCCTAATAAGGCTTTAATATCTGGAGCTCATAGGTGGGAGATAAAGTATACATACTTACAAGACATTTATTGTATAGCCAAACCATGGATCCAAAGAAACAAATCAATAAGCCAAATCAAGATGTGCGTGTGTGGCGAATGAATGGTGTATGGTGATGATGGTGATAACAATGGTGAAAGTCTAATTCTACTTTTGCTCTTTTGAGGGGATACATACCTTCCTTGCTTTTTGAAACTTTATGAGGAGAATGAGATGCTCTTCTTTTTCTTTCCTCTCAAGTGGGTATCTTGTACCCCTAATTCTACTGTCGGACACTTGTCCATTTTTACCTCTCGTCTCACTTTTTCTTTCTTTCGAGGTTCCGGGCACTTGCCCCTTTTTATTTCCTCGTTTATTATTTTTTTTTCAGAGCACTCATCTCTTGAGATAATATAGCAAGTGGTAGTAGCAAGATAACTTGAGCATTTATTTCACAAGGAAAAACAGAAATATTTTTGGTTATTCTCTCCCGGATTAGGAGTAGAATATTTTTGGGTGGTTCTGGAGATGGAAATGAGTGGATATATGTGGATGGTACTTCCGGAGTAGAAGTAGCATATATGAGTGAATGTGCAAGTGAAATCTTGATTTAACCACATGACAAGCTCCTAAGGGTCTACACAGCTTGACCACACTCAATGCTCATAAGCAGTAAATAGTAAATGTGTGGCTCAAAGTCTAGCAAGCATGTATATATGGCTGTGGTAGGAATTTAAACTTTCATCATACAGGAACTCATCATGCAATATTTTAAAGATTTTTCAAAGATAAAATTCTCCAGAATTCTAGCATCTCTAGGAACAGAAAAACAGCAGCTCAACCTTCCCATATCATATCCGTTAACAATTTAGATTTCAGATCAAGTTTTTATCCCACAAATTTAGATCTAGAGCAAGCTTTAAAATATAACAGTTATGTCTAAACTTGAGAGAGAACATCAAATTTGCAAATTAGGCAGAGCAACTATTCATCATATCCTTGCTAGAGTTTTATTATTAAGATTCAGATTAGCGTAGCCACTTTATTTATTTATTAAACATACTAAGCAAAAGATATATATAAGCACAAAATCTTTATTTGGTTTTTCATAGTTTATGTATTTTAATATTCTAATATAATATAAGCATAAAGATAGGTAGAAATACTTAGCGAGATAAATGGGGTGCTCTCCCCCAAGCTGAATTTTGACGTAATTTCTCTTGATGTAGCTAGCAGGTGGCAGAGGTGTATTTGAAAGTCAGCAGCATTCTGACAGCGATTAGAATGTCCTCCGTCTGCTAGTCTTCTTGATTCTTAAATTCTGTGGAGCTCAAATAGACAACAAAGCTTGTGGAACAAATTAAGTGTTAGCATAAATATCTAGCCTTCATCATGTTGAGCTTCCTCAATAAATATTACTCCCTATTTTTATATTTTTATTTTATAAAGCAGAAAAGAAATATTTATTTTATTTTTATGCCACCACAGTCAAGGTACTTATGGGTTTTATGCCACTCGTATACTCACATGGGGCTTAGTATTTTTTAACATTTTTATTTTCTTTTCAAGATAGCATGATTAACTAATAATCTATTTAAGGAAAGTAAATAATTAAAGGGAAAAGGGAATGCATAAAAGATAAATATGGATAACTACTGATCTTACCTTTCGGCGAGGGTTCAATGTTTTAAGTCTTCTTAACAAGACTTCTCACCGTGTTCATTCTTCAGGTGCGTCATTTGATTCAGGTGTGGACCTTGACGTCTGTACCTCTTGATACGGTGTCACCCATGTTCTTCGTTTGCTCAGCAGTTCGAAGTGCGGCGTTGGCAGTAACCTGCTCAGTGTGTTTGTGCTCGTAGATCCAGGTCCTTCACTTGGTAGAGTCTGAGAGTTATAAAACTCCTCTGTATTTTGCTCAAAGTGTACCTGTTCATAGAGACAAGGCAGAGATCAAATGCATGGGTCCTGTTGGTGGAAAACACCAACAAAACCTAAAGTGTATTTATTCTTCTCTAACCCTAAGCATAGTGAGCAAGACAAAGTTGATGGATGAAAAGTTCATGAGTGTAGCACTTATAACATTTGTCAGATTAGATCGCTCAACCTTATGGAAAGATAATCTATCTATGTATATGTCTTTTTCTTTATATCTCTCAATGATTGAATGTGTAACATTTTAGCTCATATGATTAGGAGTGTGCGATCATGGAGGTAGTACTAAGAACAAGGATTAAAGGACTAAACATGTTGAATCAGTTGGGTTGGTTAATCTAGAGTTGTAAATCATACATGTTTGTCTCTTTTATTTATATGAACGCCAGAAACAAAGAGAAGCTTATAAAAGTGATAGTCAAGTACCTTAAGGTGTTACCTTGCTTGAAGAGTGATGGTACAGTATCACCTTGTGGAAGCTTTCCTTTCATAGCGGTTGTGCATCGTGTTTGTAGCACCCTCCATGGATCATCTCTCTATGATGAATGAGCTATGTCCTTCTTGTGCAAATTGTTAAACTTCATGTGTCACTCTCTTCGTCTCTGATGTGAGTTTATCTCAGGACTACCCAAATCGATATTGAAAGTTTTTCTGCAGGGGTTAGTCCGACAAAAATATACCAATGTCTACACAAGCAGTTTTTAGTTCAATAACCGAACTAGACTCCATGTCTAATCACATTAAGGAAGGTTGTTTAACCTAAGCACCATGCTTAATTTAAAAGCCAATAGAAGTATGTGCAGTACTTCCAAACTAACACTTACAAGTAAATAGACAAATGTAGCATGACAGCATTTATAGAGATCTACTCAAGTGGAGATGAAGTAGTGTGATTAGTATTTAACAAATTGAGCATGTCTTAAAGGTAGGGACAACCAACATAGCAACATGGCAAAGAATGTTTTTATGTAAAGTACTCCCCCAAGCTTGAATTTTGCAGAATTCAAGTTTGGATGAATTTAATTCAATGTTGTATGATGATTGGTTGGACATACCTTGTGCTTGTCATTTATCCGATCTTCTTGCTCCAATCCTATAAAGGTTAGTGACAAGAATACCCGAAGGAATATTTTTACAATTATCCTTATATGCTCAATACACAAGGTAATGTTGCAAATAATTAAAAACTCATGTTACGATCTGATCAGTGCTTATTTTAGGACACTAAGCTTGTCCTTGGGAAACCATCAATTTATGTCGGCGAAGTGGTTTCCCTTCCAACGCTGACCTAAATCAAGATTAACTCAACGAGATCTGCAATATTTATTATAGACATATGCATCGACAACCGCCCTTTTAAAGATTTTATAAATAGAAAGGAAGAGGGGGTTGGAGATCTCAAATGTGGTGATGTTGGAGAGACCAATAGATTGGGAAGATGTTGCATATGAGCATGGAGTAAACAAAGTGGCTATGAAATAAATTCCATGCTCATAAATGTTATCTTCGTCTCCAATCTGAATGTTCAGAGTTTCTCTTGGATTGGTCTCACTTATGTCCTCTTCTATAGTTGGATGAATCTCATCTTCAAAGGGAGTCAAGAACTCACCATTTGAAATTGAACCAAAGTTCAGAATTCATTAAGGCTTCTTCCTTATCCATCCATTCTACACATTCTAGCCATTTAGAACTTGTGATCAGGAAAGGGGAGGTGTTAGAATTTTCAATATGGCTTAGCTCTCCTTTACTTGATGTGTCATCCTCAACTTCTTCATAACAGGAACCAGGACATTCTCTAAGAGAACCATTATTGCGAGGATTTGAATTATCCCTGCTTGAAGGTCTCTTATGGAACCAGAAGTCTAAACCATCAGCATCTGAAAGATTTAAGGTCCGAATTCCTTCCTCCCTTGGAGAATTTTGGGGTATTGATGGTTTAGGATCGATAGCTAAAGTTTGGAATTGAAGTGGTTGTGATCTGGCTATCGAAACTTCTTCTTCTTGTCTAGGAACTGGTTCTGTATCTTTCTCAGGGATATAAAAGCTAGGAGACTTTCCACTTAATAAATCAATCAAATTCCAAGCTTCACTAGCATGTAGGTGATAGAAGGATCCTCTAGAGGCTGTATTCAAGGTTTGCTTATTTTCCCCACTAAGGCCCTCAAAAAAGTGAATTAGAAGAACTTCTTCTAGAATAGAAAGCTTTGGGCTAGTGAGAGTAAGGTTAATAAAGCGGTCCCATGATTTCCTAAGAGATTCTTCTTCCAGTTGTGTAAAAGAAATAATCTCACGCTGAAGTTCCGCCACTTTGGAGATTGGAAAATATTTAGAAAGAAAACTACTATATAACTCCTTCCAATCTCCATGAACACTCCCTACTTTGAGTTTGTACCAATGTCTAGCTTTTCCCGTTAAAGAGAACGGAAAGAGCTTCCATTTGAGGGTCTCATCGGACATTCCTTCTATGCGAAGGAGGTCACAGACTCGATAAAACTCTCTTAGGTGTGTGTATGGGTTTTCCTCACCTTCTCCTGAGAAAGGTTGTTTTTGAACAAATTCTATGTATTCGGGGTCTATCTCAAAACTAGATGCTATGGTAGGCTTTGAAGATTTTGGTGGTTCGAGATGTGTGCCCGTAGGTCTATGAAATTCATAGATAGACATGTTTGAATTCATGATAGACCAGAGATCAAGGATTAGATAAGAAGAAAGATTAGCAGAGATGAGGCAAAGGATAAAAGGAAAATATTTTTTTATTTATTTTTTTTAGAAAATGATTAAGCTAGTTCGTAGTCAACTCAGCAACCGTTTCCCTGGCAACGGCGCCAAAAATGCTTGTTGACACTTGCTAACACCACTTGAATACTAGGTTGTCATCCCCAGCATGGCACTAGAGTGTACTATGGTATTTATACGCACACAGATAATCTGCAAGCGCACGGATACCGTTGAAGCTTTTACCCGGTTAAAGGTTTTATCGTATCCACAGGAAATAGGAGAACTGATCTACGCTCTAACTTAACCTAGATAGATAGATAGATAGGTGTAAATAGGAAAGATGGTAAAATTGAATAAGAACAATATTAAAGGTAAGATAACAATGGGTGATAATATGGGAATAGAGAATAGAGCAATTCTAGTATATGGGCGATGGTAGCAGAATAGAGAGAATAACTATGGTTTCTCTACTTCAAAGGGGTATGTCTATGTCTAGGACGAACCACGTGATAAGAGTACACCACAAAGGATGCTTATCCTTAGGCCAATAAACCCTACCCGTCCTGCTAACAAGAGGTGGACTACAGGGGACCAACGTAACTGTCACCTACGCGGCCTACCACACGATCCAGCTAGATAGGGGATATCCACAAGTAATCTAGATCTAAGCACCTTGCTTACACCTATACTACAACTCTCACCTATAGCGTCCTATAGATTAAAGTACTCAAAAGAGTTGTGAACCAGAACATACATGATTAGTAATTGCATAATGAATTAGAAGTAGATTACCAGAGTCATCCCATGAGCAAGCTTGATTAGAGCTTGATCATGACGAAGTACAACCGGAGGAAGAACCGACAGGCCGGCCTCTCCTCTAATCCTCCTTCGCTCTCCATCTCGCTACTATCTAGATCTACTCTAGTTTAGAGAAGAGAGGAGAGCTCTCATCTCTAAACCCTAGCTTTTGCTCTTTCTATGAATAATGAATAATGATCAAGGGGTGCCTCCTCCAGGGGCCAGGGGGTCTGATTATATAGTCTCCTCAAGTGAACCTGGGCGGTCGGATCAAACCGACATTGATTGAACGGTTATTCTTGATCCTTTAGGTCGGTGGAGATCTCCCGAGAGAAATAGTCCTGATTGGGCTCCAAGTCAAAGCGGGCGCCCAGGGCAGGAGGGCGGGCGCCCTGCCTCTTGCCCCGATCGGCATCCGCTTCCTTCCCGTGGCTTCTGGAGTCTTCTAGATGTAAGATAATTGCGCGGCACGTTAATATCTCTATGTAATCCCGACGTGTGGGCCTTTCTTCCGTATTTCCTGATAACCCCCTGTAGAAATAGACAAACACCAAAACTCGTGGAATTCTGTCAGATAAAACCCTAAGTCTAGATGTTGATTTCAATTAGATCCTTTTCTTTGTTTATTTGATAATTAAATTTGATACTTAAGGACCGTCAACAGGCATCTCAGTATAATCCCAAGCAAAGCAATCTTTATATTCCTTTAACAAATTGGTTAACTGTTGCTTACACTCAGAATTTAACTTAGCACTAATAAAAGTAGGTCTTGGCTTATCACCACTACCAAGGTTTACTTCCACTAAATCATCGGCCGATGTAAACCCCTGGCCTAACTTTCCATCATCGGTGAACCTATCCATTAAAACTCCTCATCAGAACCAACTACTTGGATCGGTGGAATTTCATAATCGGCAACTTTGAGGAAATCCTTCTCCCAAATCTCTCCTGAGATGTACCTGGTCCTTTCATAGGTATCTGCTTCTGCCGATGCGATGACAAAAGAATCTCCTGGGACAATCTCAATCTTGTCACCTACCCACTGAACCAAGCATTGATGCATCGTTGATGGGATGCAACAATTGGCATGGATCCAATCTCTCCCTAGTAGTAGATTATAAGCACCATTTCCACTGATCACAAAGAAAGTTGTCGGCAAGGTTTTGCTGCCGATGGTCAACTCGACTGATATCGCTCCCTTAACTGGAGACACATTTCCTTCAAAGTCCTTCAACATCATATCGGTCTTGGTCAAATCTTGATCTCCTTTCCCAAGTTTCCGATATACTACATATGGCATAATATTAATAGCAGCCCCACCATCAACTAATATCTTGGTCATTGGTTGCCCATCAACCCTTCCTTTAACGAACAGTGCTTTAAGATGCTGCCTTTCATTGTCGGCAGGCTTTTCCAAGATGGCCGTCATTGGATCCAGAGCCAACTAAGCTATTTGGTCGGAAAAATCCATCTCCTCGTCATCACTAGATGGCGCAAGGAACTCCATCGGCAACATAAACACCATATTAACATCTGCCGATGGTCCTTTCCCCTTGGGGTCTGGTTTCTGCTGATTTTTAGATTTGCCAGAATTCTCTCCTTTGGTCAAATCTTCTCGTCTCTCACGCTGCAGCCTTCTTTTCTGTGTCCTAGTCAGCCCCTCTAGACACCATTGCGGCTGTCTTACCGATGGACGATGATTTTCCCTTGACTCCACTCGATAAGTATTAGCATCTCTGCAAAATATGAACTCATCGGGAACCCATGCATCGGCCATCTCTTCAAGCTCCTCTTGGTTTCTGGGAAAATATCCGACACAGTCACCAAGTCTGTCATGTACGCTGAGCCTGCCCCCCAGCTGGTCATGAACTGAAACTCTTCGCCTAATCGGCCCATTAAATCACTGATCATCGTTCTGATACTGCTGATTAGGTCTATCATACCGATCATAACCATTGCATTCAGGGCAGTCTCTAACAGTGGGCAACTTGATGTTCTGTTCCCAACAGTGGATAAAGAACGGGCAATTCCAATGATCTTTATGCCGATTCCACTCCTGTCGGCGTCTTTCTTCTTCCCGACGATAGTCCTTCTGTTGGCGCCGATACCGATCTTCACGTTGCTGCCAAGTCTCCAGATTCCTTTTATGAGTTATCACAATGCCAGATCGGGGAGGCCTTCCTGAACTAGTCTCTTCCTGAACCAGACCCTTGCCTTTAGCGTCATCGGTAGTAATTTGATGTTGAGGATCCACCGATGCACTTCTTTCAGCTGCCTCTGACGTCAAGACCTTGGTTTTTTCCTTAGCATCCAACATATTTGTTGGGAAAGGATGCTGATCGATCTTCATCGGCTTCTAAGCTTTAGAATTATCGAACTTGATTCTCCTAGATTCTATAGCCGATTGCAGCTGTTGCCTGAAAACCTTGCACTCATTTGTACTGTGGGATGTTGCATTGTGCCACTTGCAGTACTTCATCTTCTTTGATTCTTCAGCCGATGGAATCACATGATTGGGTGATAACTTGATTTGCCCTTCTTGAAGTAGAAAGTCAAATATTCTATCGGCCTTGGCGATGTCAAATGCAAAATTTTCTGGATCTTTATGCCCAAAAGGGCAAGACATCGGCTTCTTATTTTTTACCCACTCTGCCAAGCAGATGACTGGTTCCTCATCAGAATCTGAGCTTGCTGCCTCATCGACAAATGATACCTTTTTATTCCATGCTCTCTTGGGCTCAAAGGGTTTGATATCTTGGTCGGAAATCCTCTGCACCAAGTGACTTAGACTCTCAACTCTTGAGAAGCATACTTGTCTCTGATATGTGGCAACAACCCCTGGAAAGCCAAATCGGCTAGCTGCCAATCGTCCAGAACCAGACTATAGCACTTATTCTTAACCTCTCGCAACCTCTGCACAAAACTTTCAACTGATTCATCATTGCGTTGCTTCAGCCTGACTAAATCGGTAATCTTCTTCTCATGAACTCCAGAAAAGAAGTGATTTGTGAAATAAACCAAGTAAAAGCTGATCCAGACAAAGATGATGAGAACAAGCGAACCCTTAATTCATCTCTGTTAGCAGCTTCTCCACATTGGATGATAAACCTATTAACATGTTCCATAGTTGATGTATCATCCTGTCCAGAGAACTTGGTGAAATCTGGTACCTTGTACCGATTTAGAAGCGGAATTAAGTAATATGCGGGAGGATACAGTGTCCGATAAGAGTAAGTGTTGACTTTGGGTTTTATCCCAAATTGGTCTCTCATCACTTCAGCTATCTTATCGGCCCAATAAGTATCGGCATCTTGCCGATGAGGCGGCTGTGGATCTGGCACCTGCTAATAAGCTTCTACGTGTCTTTGAGGTGCACGATCTGCATGGAACATTGGATTAACCATCTGACCACCAATTTGCTGACAAAAATTCATCGGCTGGTTGACCAACCCTTGATTCTAAAACCCAGGTTGGATTTGTCCTTATTGAAACCCCACAGCCTGATGATTCTGCTGAGGCATCTATGGAAAGACAAACTGTCTAGTCCATCCACTGTTTGCATTCATCGGCATAGGCCCTGCCGATGACTGGTAATTGTGCATCATCATTGAATTGACATACCCTGGTTGTGTCATAAACCTCTGCTGCGTCGACATTGAATCTGCCGATGCATTGGGCATCTGGAAGGTTGGTGCTTGAGAATTCCCAGTGTAAGGTCTTGCAGTAATAGTTGTAGTGTACTGGGGACTTTGATTCATCGGCGGATTTGGAGGTGCCGATGCCATTGGAGCCTTGCCTGTCACATTAGCCACTTGAGATGTTCCAGGACGTTTTGCCATCAATTCTGGGGGCATACCATAACCCCACCAGTTGGGAGGAACAGTCCCTGACATTGCTGATGCCAATAGATCTGTGGCAAGCTTGATTTGCCCGTCTGATGTTGATGGATTGGTCGTCATTGGTGTAGACTGTGCATTAGTGATCCCTAATGTGCTTGGAGGAGAAGTAGCTTCTATACCCGCAACGGCTGTAGTAGCCGATGGAGCTGTGACCAATGATGACCCTAACTGATGATAGGCAGGACCCACATAAGTTGGTGGTACTTGTCCTTCTTTGAAAGTTGTAGCCACAGCATTGAAAACCGTGTTAGACAGCACACCAGCTTGATTGATCAAGGCACGGTTAATAGCACTGTCAATCTTGTCTTGAAGTTTGCCAGGATTGGCTTCAAAAGTTATCTGCCAAGGTGCCGGCAACGCTTCCTTTTGGATCACCTCGCCGCTCCCGTTGATACTGAAGGATTTCAAGCATTGCTGCTTGTATTCCTCCATGGCTTTTGCCATAGCTTGCTTCTGCTCATCTCTGAGATTGGCCTCCGTCACTGGGATGACGTTCTTCAAGTCGAAATCGGTGTTCGACATGTTGATCTTGATCTTGAATCTGTCCCACTGGGCGTGCCAAAAGATGTGTTGGTGCAAAAGCTGATCTACAAACACAAAGGTTAATACCTGATTCAAACGTTAAGGCGTGCCAGCCGATTTGACCTTACAATTGACGAAGGTGGTAACTCGAACACTTTGGTCCCGACAATAGCGATGCACCCGAATATCACGGCCAAGAGGTGCTCACGCGGAACTTGAGAACACGCCGAGATTGACTCGACGAATAATTAAGAAATCGTAGTAAAAAGAGAATATGACGAAGTCGTCGAAAAAGTAGATACTAGAATATGATTAAAAACGTGTGTTTGATTGATTGATAGATTGATGTTCATTACATTGCCCTAGGGTCTACATTTATACCCTATCCAAAGAGCTACAACCAGACACGACTAGGACTCGAATTCCAATTTAAACGGAACCCGTATACAAAACGAATCCTAATAACTAAGGAAAACATTAAACCATCCCCCATAACCGATCAGGACACTACCATGAATCAATCGGCAACCTCCGCGCTTTTCTTCAGAGTCATCGACAGACTACCTGTTACAGCCATCGGCAAACACCGGCACTGGTCATTGGCACGAATACGTCACCACTTCTGGACTTAGTCATATTCGGCTGTTTCCCATCGGCAACCACCTTTATCGGCAACTCCCCTGTAGACTAGTCACCATTGCTCCATCTGTCGATCTACATCCCATTAACTCTAGGTGCGTATCAAAAGATACGTGTCCAAAAACGGTGTCAACACTTCCTTCACCGGGGGCTTCGACAATCTAACATCAATCTCCCCCTATAAAGAAAGGATCAAATCTCAGAAAAAACTAGAAATAGAAAGTAGGGCTCGAGGTACCATAACTTGAGGCTCTGAGGATCAAGACACTCACCAGATCGATGTAGCCCGCCTCGGGCTTCAAGGGAAAAGCATTGACATCCTCAGCCTGCAAGGTGCCCAAGACGGCGGCTCTGACCCAAGGCACACCCAATGGACAAGAAGGCAAACTGCCATGATAACTCCTTCCACCACAAGAAAAGCCAAGCTCTGGCCATCGATAAAACCTCGAGAGAACGTAGACTGGCCCTTAGCCAGGGTTCAACAGTCGCTCTCGAGTACCCAAGCCAGGGACCCCTAGAGGGGGACCAAAACGAGGCAAAGCTTGAGATCAAACCGTCAAGACCCCACTGGGAGTATCCAAGGCTAAGACTAGCAAGAAGGCTGTTGACGGTTCTTAAGTATCAATTTTAATTATCAAATAAACATAAGAAAGGACCAATATGCAACCAACACCTAGAATTAGGGTTTGATCTGATAGAATTCCACGAGTTTTGTTGTTTATCTGTTTCTGCAGGGGGTTATCAGGAAATAAGGAAGAAAGGCCCACATGTTGGGATTACATAGAGATATCAACGCACCGCGCAATTTTCTACCATCTAGAAGACTCCAGAAGCCACGAGACCGAAGCGGAGGCGAAACGGGGCCAGGCCCAGGGCGCCCGCCCCCCTCTGGAGCCAGATCAGGACTCTCTTCGCTCGGGATATTCCACCGACCTATTGGATCAAGAAAAACATAGTACCACCTCGCCTATCGACCCAAAAACGCATAGAAGGGGAGGACTATATAAGGAGACCCCCTGGCCCCTGGAGAAGACATGAAGAAATTATCATAGAGACTGAGGGGTGCCCTCGAAGGAAAACCTCTTCTCTAATTAATATTTCTTTTTAGGCTTAGCAACCAATGTAAGGTAGAAATAGATCTTCTAGTTTCTACTAGATTGAGAGAGATAGAGTGGAGGTGTAGAGTGGAGGAAGCCCAGCCTGTCGGTGTCTACTCCAAGCTTGTACCTGCGGGATCAAGTTCTCCTAACCCGAAGCTTGCTCCTAGGATTCTTCAGTAATTCAACTTCTAAATTCTAGTAAGTTCTTGTTTTATTGTTCTTATGGTTTATGAGTTTACTTTAATCTCTTCGCGTAGAGTTTAGAGTAATCATTGCTGGCGTAAACGTGGTGTTTAGGCTGGGGTACTCAAAGATATTCCCTGACTAGCTGGACCGTGGTAGTAGTGAGGAACGTGACAATTCCGAGCTACCTTTGTAGATCACATCTCGTTAGCAGGAAGGATAGGGTTTATAGGTGCGGGTTGAACATCCTTTGTGGTGTCTAGATTCCGTTAGCCTCCCCATTAGAACAGTAGATCATCCTTACCAAGGTTAGAAGGAGACTACGGTTGCAGTATTCTCTATTTATCACTCACATCGAAAGACATTTTTTGTGCCTAAAGGTTAGTAGTAATAGACCGGTTAGTCAGATGCACTCTTTCTCCTAGTGGTAAAAAAATAAATACGATACTCTGGATAATTTCCCAGGTGAAGTGCTCACCGATATCCATGCGCTTGCGGATCAATTCCTTATTGCGTTCCCAAATATCAACAAGCATTTCTGGCGCCGTTGCCGAGGAGAAAGACGGTTGCTGAGATAACCTGAGTCTTACTATTAGCTTGTATCTATACTTTTATATTTTCTTATCTTTTATATTCTTTATTTATTTTCTTTACTCTTACCTTATGGAAAACCAAAATTCTAAATCGATCCATGAGTCTGCAATCCCTTTAGCAACTGACCTTTTACCATGGGAATCATCACAGCCTATCCAAACATCCCAGTATAAGTTAAGTTCTAGGTTGATTGCCATGATTCAAAACCTATCTTTTTTAGGAAAGGAAGACGAAAACCCTTACCTTCATATTAGAGATTTTGAGCAAACATGTGATTGTCTTCGCATTGAAGGCATTTCTGATAAAACTTTACGTTGGAAGCTTTTTCCTTTTTCTTTAAGGGGAGAAGCTAGACAACGGTACAGTCAGAAGGTAAGTCAACAACAAGGTGAATGGGGAGTTTTACGAGCCAACTTTTGTCTAGATTTCTATTCCCTTGACCGTATAGCCGACCTTAGACTCGAAGTCCTATCTTTTAAACAAAAAGATAATGAAACTTTGGGAAAATCCTGGAAACGTTTTTCTGATCTTTTAGAATCTGGTCCAAACCTTAATCTTGAAGACCCTGTTCTTTTATTCCACTTTTTTCGAGGTCTTCATAAAAATCACAAACAAATGCTACACACAATGTCTAGAGGTTCTTTCTTTCGCATCCCTGCTGATGAAGCTAGAGTGATCCTAGATAGAATCCTAGAAGCTGAGATGGATAATACCCTTCATGATGAAACCTACGAAGCCAAAGTAGACACTCTGCCAAATTCTTCATCTACTTTAGCTATCCCAAGTTCTGAGCCACAAGAGGAAGAAATTCCACCACCGGACTTCATGCTGGATATAGAATCCGATCTTTTTGCCGATTTTGGAAATATTTCAAACTACCATTCTATTGGCAAACCCCAAAACGGCCAGTTTAGCATTTATTTACCAAGTGAATATCAATTGAGAGAGCTTATCTCAGTAATGAGTAGCGAATGGTTGGAGGAATCAGAGCTTTCCTCTGATGTGATCCGTTTGGACACACCCTCTATAACTATACGCTGTGCTTATAATTCTGATCGATTTAATGCTCTCTATAATCCTGTTGTGGGGATCAACATCATGTATGAATCTTTTGCACTTAAACTATTTAAAAATCTTGTCTTAACCCCCACAACAAAGGTCATAAAGGAATCTTCGGGACGATTAGTCCCCAGTCTTGG
Source organism: Sorghum bicolor (assembly GCF_000003195.3). Taxonomy (NCBI): domain Eukaryota; kingdom Viridiplantae; phylum Streptophyta; class Magnoliopsida; order Poales; family Poaceae; genus Sorghum; species Sorghum bicolor. The sequence goes on from NC_012875.2 coordinate 25,774,981, forward strand.
AATTATTAATGTCCTACCTCTTACGGTAGAAGGCTCCATGGTTCATTTGAACTTCTATATCTTTGATACATGGGACTTCGACCTGTTGATAGGACAACCTTTTAGAAGACTCCTTTATGAAGGTCATACTGGAAAGCTACACATTTCTTTTGGAAAAAATTTTAAATTCCCAATAATAATTTCACACTCCTTAAACAATAAGGCCGAGTCATATCTTTTGCCTGATCCTATGGAGGAGGTAAAGGCTGCATCTCTAGAGCTTTTAGATGAACCAGACTTAGAAGACGAAACTCCTTTCTTCATAGAAGAAGAAGACGAACCTTCCAAGCCTGAACCCTTAGATGAGTTTGCAGAAACACCTAGACCTCCCATAGAACTTAAAACTTTACCGCCCGGTCTTACCTATGCTTTCCTAAACAATAATCCAGAGTTCCCTGTGATCATTAGCGATAAACTCACTCAGGATCAAACTCTGCGATTAATGACCATTCTTGAGAAACATCACTCAGTTTTCGGCTACTCACTTCAAGATCTTACAGGAATCAGTCCTATGATTTGTACCCATCGTATTCCAACAGATCCTTGTGTTACACCCTCTCGAGAACCCCAACGTAGACTTAACAACACTATGAGAGAGGTAGTTAAAAAGGAAGTTATAAAGTTGCTGCATGCAGGGATTATATATCCTGTGCCGCACAGTGAGTGGGTAAGCCCAGTACAAGTTGTGCCTAAAAAAGGAGGCATGACAGTTATTATGAATGAAAAGAACGAGCTAATTCCGCAACGCACCGTCACAGGATGGCGGATGTGCATAGACTATAGAAAACTAAACAAAGCCACGAGAAAGGATCACTTTCCTTTACCTTTTATAGATGAGATGCTAGAGCGGTTAGCAAATCATTCGTTCTTCTGTTTCTTAGATGGATATTCAGGGTATCATCAGATCCCGATCCATCTTGATGATCAAAGCAAAACCACTTTTACATGCCCTTATGGAACTTATGCTTACCGTAGAATGTCTTTTGGGTTATGTAATGCACTTCTTTTCAAAGATGCATGATGTCTATATTTTATGATATGATTGAAGAGATTATGGAAGTTTTCATGGATGATTTCTCTGTTTATGGAAAAACTTTTGATAGTTGTCTTGAAAACTTAGACAAGGTTTTGCAAAGATGTGAAGAAAAGCACTTAATCCTTAATTGGGAAAAATGTCATTTTATGGTTAGGGAAGGAATAGTGCTAGGACACTTAGTATCTGAAAGAGGTATTGAGGTAGACAAAGCTAAAATTGAAGTAATTGAACAACTACCTCCACCTGTGAATATAAAAGGAATTCGAAGCTTTCATGGCCATGCTGGTTTTTATCGTAGATTCATAAAAGATTTTTCATTTATTGCTAGACCACTTACTCTTTTGCTAGCCAAGGATGCTCCTTTTGAATTTGATGATGGATGTCTAACATCTTTCAATTTATTAAAGAAAGCACTCATCTCTGCACCAATCATTCAACCCCCTGATTGGTCGTTACCTTTTGAAATTATGTGTGATGCTAGTGATTATGCTGTGGGGGCAGTATTGGGACAAACTAAAGATAAGAAGCATCATGCAATTGCTTATGCCAGTAAAACTTTGACGGGAGCTCAACTTAATTATGCAACCACCGAAAAAGAGCTTCTGGCTGTTATCTTTGCCATAGATAAATTTAGATCTTATTTAGTTGGAGCTAAAATAATTGTTTACACTGATCATGCTGCACTAAAATATTTGCTCACTAAAAAAGATGCTAAACCTCGCCTGATTAGATGGATCTTATTACTCCAAGAATTTGACTTAGAAATAAAAGATAATAAAGGAGTAGAAAATTCTGTCGCTGATCACTTGTCTAGAATGTATTTTAAGAGTCCACAGGAAACCCCCATCAATGATTCACTCCGGGACGACATGCTCTACGTGATTAACAGGTCTGACCCCTGGTATGCAGATATTGTTAATTTTATAGTTTCAGGGTATGTACCACCAGGAGCAAACAAGAAGAAGCTTATTCAAGAAAGTCGTTCACATATATGGGATGAGCCATACCTCTTCCGAGTGTGCTCTGATGGCTTACTCAGGAGATGTGTGACCACTGAGGAAGGATGGAAGATCATCGACAGATGTCATTCATCACCATATGGAGGTCACTATGGAGCATTCCGTACACATTCAAAGATCTGGCAGTGTGGATTCTATTGGCCTACAATGTATGAAGACACGAAGCAATATATCAGAAGATGTGGGCCATGTCAAAGACACGGAAACATAAATACAAGGGATGCAATGCCACTCACCAACAACCTTCAGATTGAGCTCTTTGATGTCTGGGGAATAGACTACATGGGTCCATTTCCTCCATCAAAGAAGTGTGAGTACATCTTGGTGGCAGTTGACTATGTCTCCAAGTGGGTAGAGGCATTACCTTGCAAGCATGCCGACAACGTCAGTTCAAAGAGGATGTTTGAAGAAATTATATTTCCAAGATTTGGAGTCCCCAGAGTAGTGATAAGTGATGGAGGAGCACACTTCATCGACAAACGCTTCAAGCAATATCTATCAAGACATGGAATCCGTCACAACGTCGCTACCCCCTATCATCCTCAGACAAGTGGCCAAGCAGAGACTTCCAACAAACAAATCAAGAAGATTCTTCAGAAGACAGTAAATGAAATGGGAACGGCGTGGAAAGACAAGTTACCCGATGCACTCTGGGCATACCGGACAGCATACAAGACCCCAATTGGAATGTCTCCATACCAATTGGTGTACGGGAAGACTTGCCATCTGCCTGTTGAACTAGAGTTCAAAGCACACTGGGCCATAATGAGATGGAATATGGACCTAGATGTTGCTGGAGATTATAGAAGAATGCAACTATCAGAATTGGAAGAATGGCGAGAGAAAGCATATCACAACTCAAAGATTTACAAAGAAAGAGTCAAAAGGTGGCATGACAAGAGAATCAAGAAGAAGGAGTTCACACCCGGAGATAAGGTATTACTTTTTAATTCCAGGGTGAAGCTTTTCGGGCATGAAAAACTCCGGAGCAAATGGGAAGGACCATTCAAGGTAATCAATTCATCATCCCACGGAGCTATCACACTTCAAAATAGCGAAGGTACGTTATTTAAGGTAAATGGTCAACGTCTTAAATTATTTTTAGAGCCCAATGAGGAATTTGAAGAAATAGACGTAGTCCATTTTTACCTTCCCATGGAGAATTAGAGCCCGACACTTTTGGTCTGATGGTTTTGGGTCATATATATATTTTTCTAAATAATTTCGCATCTAGAAACGCGCTCGGAGAAGTGGGCCCACAGAGGGGGCCAGAGAGAGGGCGGGCGCCCAGATCAAGTGGGCGGGCGCCCAGCCCCTGCTCCCCCTCGGTCCCGACTTTCTCTGTTATGGAAAATGCACTTAGGGTGATCCGAATAATCCCTCGGATGGAAAGTTTCGCACACACGTCGACGGGAGCAACCCGAACAACCCATAGAGGCACCCTTTTGACCCCTATATAAACAGACCCCTGACCTCAGTTTTCAAACACCAAGCCACCAAGCTTTCTCTCCTTCAATTAGAGCTTGATTAGCTCTCCTTCAATTAGAGCTTGATTAGCTCTCCTTCAATTAAAGTTTGATTAGTTCCTTGTTGTTCCAATGGCCGAGAAGTACCACGATGATTGGGAAGTCGTCCCCTTCAACCTCAACATGGAGCCTGTGGAAGACTCTGATGCCCGTGCTCTCGTCCCGGCCAACACAGAGCGTCAGCTAGAAGCCATGCCATTACGCCAACGCAGCTCCGCCCAATCTTATCATGCTCAACCAGTTCTCACCGCACCGCCACAACCCCTACTCCTTAAAGGATCATCATCCAAGATGAAGACCACTATCAAGGTGCCAACCGGCACAAGAATCCTTCCACCTAGACCCAATGAGAGGGTCGTTGGAGTCAAGACCAACCGGAGCGGCGAGATCAGCAGTGTTCGCTACACTACGGAGAAGGAAAGGCCTTACTTTTAAGGGATTAGAGCATCCAAAGTCCGTTTCATCCCTCCAAAGGCAGCCCCGAAGCACTCTCTCAATGCTTTTGAGACACCTCCCAAGCGTCGCAAGACTATAATGGATATTGATGAGGAAGTTTGCAGGCTAGATAGAGTTATCATAGACCTCCAGTCCTTGATTAATTCACTCACTAGGCAGCTCTCTAACCACAACACCATCATACTAGGCCTTAGGCAGGATCTTGCCAGTGCCAACAAGAAGATCAAGGAATTAGAGCGCCGCTAAGTTATCTAGATTAGACCTTGAGGCAATGCATCTTAGTCATCTATCTTTAAATTCGGTTTAAGTTTGCTATTATCATCAGTTTGCTATTATCAGTTTGCTATCAGTTTGCTATCAGTCTTTTGTAAAAAATGCCTCAAGATCAATAAAGAGTATTATTATTATTATGTCTTGTGTGTCTCTACTTTATTTTTGTGCAAGAAAGCAGAAAACAAGTATGGGGGAGATCCCTCGACATACCAAACACACTCCAACTACACCACTCCACGATTCAGGTACACACTCTGCACACTTTACTTTACACATATATATATTTTGGATTATGCAGAATATTGTTTCTGACATGATAAAATAAAAAGATTAAAATATTTCTAATCATGATTAATCTCAATCTATGATATTTCCTGAAAACTTGCAATTATTATAAAATCATTTTAAAACCCTGTGTTACTGAAGTCAATATAGAATATGTGATGATAGAGTATGAGTTTCTTATTCTTGATATCATTGTTGCTTGGAGAATTTATTTCAAAATATTCAAAATTCTAGCTACCATCCTCAGTGTTTCATATGCCTGATAAAACTGAAAATATTAATTATGATTATAAAAGCTATCTGCTCTGTATTGAGTTTGTTCAAAATAAGTTAGACCCTTGTTGAGAGATTTATCATGCTCCCAAGATCAAGACATTATTTCAGAAAGATTCACTCTTCCGAAGTATTACTGCATTAGAGGCATGGGCTATGCAAAAATAGAGATATTTCGAGGAAATAAAAAGGAGCAATTGCTCGACAACCTCGCAGAAAAAAAATGGACAAGTGTCCGGCAGTAGAATTAGGGGTACCTCGGTATTCACTTAAAAAAAAGAGAGAAAAAAATGATAGCCCATAGTCCCTCTAATAAGCAATATGCCAGCAAGAGTTGACAAAGATTTTAATTTCCAAAGTCTTTGATCTAAGAGTATGACATTCCCCTCCTCGGATCCCGTTTTGATCAGGCAATAAATGCAAAGTAAGAATTCTTGAGAATTTTTGGAAAATAAAACAGCCTCAGTGAGATATATATAAAAGATAATGAGTGATCTAAGAGAACCTATGAGGATCAAAAGGTATGCTAACTTTCTTTCAAAAATATACAAAAACTCCAAGTGACAGGATTGAGAAGAAAGGATCTTTACTCTTGATCATAAACTTCTCTGACTATGGTACACAGTGGATTTTAAACACCCTGCAATTATAAAGAGAATGTTTTAAATGTTTACCCTAGATATTTTTCTTAACCATCATTTTCTCGAGGACGAGTAAAAGCCTAAGTATGGGGGTATTTGTTGACGGTTCTTAAGTATCAATTTTAATTATCAAATAAACATAAGAAAGGACCAATATGCAACCAACACCTAGAATTAGGGTTTGATCTGACAGAATTCCACGAGTTTTGTTGTTTATCTATTTCTGCAGGGGGTTATCAGGAAATAAGGAAGAAAGGCCCACATGTCGGGATTACATAGAGATATCAACGCACCGCGCAATTTTCTACCATCTAGAAGACTCCAGAAGCCACGAGACCGAAGCGGAGGCGAAATGGGGCTAGGCCCAGGGCGCCCGCCTTGAGGACCTTGGCGCTCGCCCCCCTCTGGAGCCAGATCAGGACTCTCTTCGCTCGGGATATTCCACCGACCTATTGGATCAAGAAAAACATAGTACCACCTCGCCTATCGACCCAAAAACGCATAGAAGTGGAGGACTATATAAGGAGACCCCCCTGGCCCCTGGAGAAGACATGAAGAAATTATCATAGAGACTGAGGGGTTGTTGACACCGTTTTTGGGCACGTGTCTAGGATGGCAGGATAAGGTGGCAGTACGATGTTTACAAAGCGGGTTGCCGATGAGGATGGTTGCCGATGAGGGAGAAGTTGAATGTGACAGGCAGTAATATGGTGCCGATGGCTAGATAAGAAAGTCTGCCGATGACTATGGCAAAGGATCTGCCGATGATGCAAAGGAGGAGTCTGGAAGCTGCCGGTCGTTATGTGGAGGAGTTTCGGTTTGTTACGAGGGATAGTTTTGTTATTTCCTTAATTATTTGCATCGTTTTGTATACGGATTCCGTGTAATTTGGAATTCGAATTCTAATCGTGTCTGGTTGTAGCTCTTTGAGCAGGGTATAAATATAGACCCTAGGGCCTTGTAGAATCAATCAAAAAAAATCAATCAAACACGCGTTTTTACTCATATTCCAGCATCTACTTTTCGACGACTTCGTCATACTTTTTTTCTTTTTATTACGAGTTCTTAGGAATTCGTCGACTTAAGCTCGGCGTGTTCTCGAGTTCCGCGTGAGTACCTCTTAGCCGTGACATCCGGGCGCATCGCTGTTGTCAGGACTAAAGTATTCGAGTTATCACCTTTGCCGATAGTAAGGTCAAATCGGCTGGCACGCCTTAACGTTTGAATCGGGTATTAGCCCTTTGTGTTTGCAGATCAGTTTTGCATCAACACATCTTTTGGCACGCCTGGTGGGACAGATTCAAGATCAAGATCAACATGTCGATCTCTGACCTCGATCAAGAGAACGTCATCCCTGTGACGGAGGCCAACCTCAAGGATGAGCAGAAGCAAGCTATTGCCCAAGCCATGGAAGAGTTCAAGCAGCAATGCCTGAGGTCTTTCAGCATAAACAGGAGCGGCGAAGTGGTCCAGAAAGATGCACTGCCGGCACCACGGCAGGTCACCTTTGACGAAGCTTCAAGATATGGTTGACAATGCCATCAATCGAGCGTTGATTAACCAAGCTGGTGTACTGTCTAATACGTTTTTCAATGCCGTGGCAAGAACTTTCAAGGAAGGACAAATCCCGCCAGATTATGTGGGGCCCTCCCATCATCAGCCAACGGCACCAGAGGTCACGGCTCCATCGGCTGCCTTGACGAATGCAAGTGCACAACCTGCCGTCCCTCCAAGTACATCGGGGACTACTGGTGCACTATCTATGCCGATGGCAACCAACCCACAAATTTCAGTTGGGCAGCATAAACTGACAACAGATATGTTGGCATCGGCAATGTCAGGGTTGACTCTTCCTCCCAACTGGTGGGGTTATGGTATGCCTCCAGAGTTGACGCCGGGAACATCACAAATAACCGACATGAGGGGCAAAACTCCTATGACATCGGCACCTCCCAATGCACCGGTGAACCAGAGTCCTCGGTATACCACAACTACTACTGCAAGGCCTCACACTGGGAATCCTCAAGATTCAATGTTCCAGATGCCCAACGCATCGGCAGAGTCAATGCTGATGCAACAGAGGCCTATGGCCCAGTCGGGGTATGTCAATTCAACGACGGTACCCAATTACCAATCATCGGCAGCACCTATGCCGATGAACGCTAATAATGGATGGCTTGGGCAGCAAGCCTTTCCACAATCGCCCCAGCAGGGTTATCAGACTACAGGGTTCCAGCAAGGGCAGGTCTATCCCGGGTTCCAAGGTCAGGGGATTCCCAACCAGCCAATGAATTTTGGACAGCAACTCGGAGGACAGCCAATCGGTGGACAGCAGTTTGGTGGTCCGCAGATTGGAGGACAGGTGATCAATACAATGTTCCATGCAGATCACGTGCCGAACAGACACGTGGAGGTTCGCCACCAAGTGCCAGATCCGCAGCCGCCTCATCGGCAAGATGCCGATGCGTATTGGGCCGATAAGATTGCTGAAGTAATGAGGGAACAATTTGGGATAAAACCCAAAGTCAACACTTATTCTTATCGGACACCGTATCCTCCCGCGTATGATTTGATCCCGCTTCCACATCGGTACAAGGTACCGGATTTTACAAAGTTTTCCGGACAGGACGACACGTCAACTATGGAGCATGTCAACAGGTTCATTATTCAATGTGGAGAGGCTGGTAACAGGGACGAATTGAGGGTTCGTCTATTTTCGTCATCATTGTCTGGATCGGCCTTTACTTGGTTCATATCATTACCTCCCAACTCAGTAATTACTTGGGCCGATCTGGAGAAGCAATTCCACAAATACTTCTTCTCGGGGGTTCATGAGAAGAAGATCACCGACTTGGTCAAGTTGAGGCAACGTAATGATGAGTCGGTTGAAGGATTTGTGCAGAGGATACGAGAGGTCAAGAATAAATGCTATAGCCTGGTTCTGGATGATCGGCAGCTAGCCGATTTGGCTTTCCAGGGTTTGTTGCCACATATCAGGGATAAGTATGCCTCTCAGGAGTTCGAAAGTTTAAGTCATTTGGTGCAGAGGATTTCTGATCAAGACATCAAGCCTTTCGAGCCTAAGAGAGCATGGAATAAGAAAGTGTCGTTTGTTGATGAAGCCACAAGCTCAGATTCTGATGAAGAACCAGTAATCGGTTTGGCAGAGTGGGTAAAAAACAAGAAGCCGATGTCTTGTCCTTTTGGGCAGAAGGAACCAGAGAAGTTTGCTTTTGACACCGCTAAGGCTGATAGGATATTTGACTTTCTACTTCAGGAAGGTCAGATCAAACTGTCACCTAACCATGTGATCCCATCGGTAGAAGAGTTGAAGAGGATGAGATATTGCAAGTGGCATAATGCAACGTCCCATGACACCAACGAGTGCAAAGTATTCAGACAGCAGCTGCAATCGGCTATAGAGTCAGGGAGAATCAAGTTTGACAATTCCAAAGCCCAGAAGCCGATGAAGATAGACCAACATCCTTTCCCGACAAACATGTTGGATGCTAAGGGGAAGGCTAAGGTCTTAACATCGGAGACAGCTGAGAAGAGTGCATCGGTAGATCCTCAGCATCAAGTTACTACTGCCGATGCAAGAAGTAAGGGCTTGGTCCAGGAAGGAACTAGCTCAGGAAGGCTTCCTCGATCTGGTATCGTCATAACTCATAGAAGGCCTCGAGAAAAATGGCAACAACGGGAAGATCGGTATCGGCGCCAGCAGGAAGATTATCGACGGGAAGAAGAAAGACGCCGACAGGAGTGGAATCGGCACAGGGATCATTGGAATTGTCCATTCTTCATCCATTGTTGGGAGGAAAATATCAAGCTTCCTACTGTCAGAGACTGCCCTGAGTGCAACGGTTATGATCGGTACGATAGGATCGATCGGCATTATCATGATGATGAACGGCGATTTAATGGGCCGATCAGAGGAAGGGTGTCAGTTCATGACCGGCTGGGGGGCAGATTTAGTGGGCACAACAGACTTAGTGACCGTGTCCAGTATTTTCCCAGGAACCAAGAGGAGCTCGAGGGAATGGCTGATGCGCGGGTTCCCGATGAATTCATATTTTGCAGGGATGCTAACACGCATCGTATGGAGTCAAGGGAGAACCGACGCCCGACGGCAAGGCAAAGGCCACTTCCTCCATGGTGCCCTGGAGGATTAACCAAAACACAGAAAAGGAGATTGCAACGTGAAAGGCAAGAAGAGCTAAACAAGGGAGAGAACTCTGGAAGTCGGCAGCCGTCAGACACTAAGAGGGAAGGTCCATTGGCAGGCGTCAACATGGTCTTCATGTTGCCGATGGAGTTTCTTGCACCAGCCAGTGATGATGAGCTGGAATTTTCTGATCAGATAGCTCAGTTGGCTCTGGATCCGATGACGGCTATCTTTGAGAAACCTGCCGATGACGAGAGGCAGCATCTTAAAGCTCTGTTCCTCAAAGGAAGGGTTGATGGGCAGCCAATGACCAAGATCCTAGTTGATGGTGGAGCTGCTATTAATATTATGCCGTATGCAGTATATCGGAAGCTTGGGAAAGGGGATCAAGATTTGACCAAGACCGATATGATGCTCAAAGACTTTGAAGGAAACGTGTCTCCAGTCAAGGGGGCGATATGTGCAGAGTTGACCATCGGCAGCAAGACCTTGCCGACAACTTTTTTCGTGATCAGCGGAAAAGGTGCCTACAACTTATTATTGGGAAGAGATTGGATTCATGCCAATTGTTGTGTCCCATCTACAATGCATCAGTGCTTGGTTCAGTGGGTAGATGACAAGATTGAGATTGTCCCAGGAGATTCTTCTTATGTTATCGCATCGGCAGAAGCGGATACTTACGAAAGGACCAGGTGCATTTCAGGAGAAGTTTGGGAGAAAGATTTTCTCAAAGTTGCCGATTATGAGATTCCACCGATCCAAGCAGTCGGTTCTGACGACGGTTTTTAATGGATAGATTCGCCGATGATGGAAAATTAGGCTAGGGATTCACATCGGCCGACGATTTGGTAGAAGTAGATATAGGTAGTGGTGATAAGCCTAGGCCTACTTTTATTAGTGCTAAATTAGATCCTGAGTGTAAGTGACAATTGACTAGTTTGTTAAAGGAATATAAAGATTGCTTTGCTTGGGACTATACAGAGATGCCTGGTTTAGACCGATCAATTGTTGAACATCGGTTACCCATCAAGTCTGGATTTCGGCCACATCAGCAACCAGCCCGCCGATGTAATCCTAACATTCTACCTGATATTAAGGCCGAAATCACTAAACTTATTGAAGCTAAGTTTATTCGGCAGTGTCGGTATGCCGAATGGATTTCCAATGTTGTTCCGGTTTACAAGAAGAAGGGGAAGCTTCGGGTGTGCATTGATTTCAGGAATCTCAATAAAGCTACGCCGATGGATGGATACCCAATGCCTGTCGCCGATCTACTGGTTGATGCTGCGGCTGGCCATCGGGTCATCAGCTTCATGGATGGTAATGCAGGTTACAATCAAATATTCATGGCAGAGGAGGATATTCCAAAAACCGCATTCAGGTGTCCTGGTCATGTTGGGCTATTTGAATGGATAGTCATGACTTTTGGGTTGAAGAATGCTGGTGCTACTTATCAAAGGGCTATGAATTTTATATTTCATGAGTTCATCGGCAAGCTCGTAGAGATTTATATTGATGATGTGGTGGTTAAGTCTGGAGATTTCTCAAAGCATCTTGCCGATTTACAAAAAGTGTTAGAGTGCACAAGGAAGCATGGATTGAAGATGAATCCCAACAAGTGTGCATTTGGTGTATCGGCAGGGCAGTTTCTTGGTTTCATGGTACATCAGAGGGGTATTGAAATTAGTCGAAGATCTATTGATGCCATCAATAAAATAGTGGCCCCTACCAACAAAACCGAGCTCCAATCCTTGATCGGCAAGGTAAATTTTATCAGAAGATTTGTATCGAATTTGTCTGGTAGGATTCGTGCTTTCAGTCCTCTTCTTAAATTGAAAGCCGATCAAGAGTTTATTTGGGGAGCAGAACAGCAGTTGGCTCTGGATGAAATCAAGAAGTATCTAGTAAATCCTCCAGTTCTAGTTCCACCTCAACAAGGGAAGCCCTTCAGATTGTATTTATCTACCGATGGATCGGTTATCAGTTCAGCTTTAGTTCAAGAATTTGAAGGGAAAGAAAGGGTAATTTATTATTTGAGTAGGAGGTTGATTGATGCTGAAACCAGGTATTCGGCCATTGAGAAACTATGCTTATGCTTATATTTTTCATGTATGAAGCTGAGACATTACCTGTTATCGGCCGAATGCACTGTCGTTTGCAAAGATGACGTGGTCCGATACATGCTATCTATGCCGATTATGAGTGGTAGGATCGGTAAATGGATTTTAGCGCTGTCGGAGTTCGATTTGCGTTACAAATCGGCTAAGGCAGTCAAAGGGCAGATTATGGCCGATTTTGTAACTCAGCATTGCGGTCTAGTGGAAACCTTGGAAATTGTACCCTGGACGCTCTTCTTTGATGGATCTACTTGTGACCGGGGGGCAGGAATCGGCATTGTATTAGTTTCCCCTAAGGGGAGGAAGTATGAGTTTTCCTTGCCGATTGTTGCCACATCGACAAATAATCAGGCTGAGTATCAAGCTCTGATCAAGGGATTGGAGTTGCTGAGAGAAGTTCGTGCTGATGCTGTTGAAATATTCGGGGATTCTATGTTGGTTATAAATCAATTGGCCGGAAGCTATGAATGCCGAAGTGAAGTTCTCATAACGTATTTCGAGAGAAGTATGCAACTGTTAAAGGAATTCAAGGATTTCCGATTGGAGCATGTTCCCCGATTGCATAATGAAGACGCTAATCGGTTAGCTCAGCATGCCTCGGGATATCAGCCAATGATTAATGCGACATCGGTAGTCGGTGCCGATGATTGGAGGAAAGAAATTATTGATTATCTAAAAGATCCATCCAAAAAAGTTGAAAGACGGGTTCGATTTCAGGCAACCAAGTATGTGCTCCTTGAAAATGAATTGTATTATCGAACTATCGACGGAATTCTTCTCCGATGCTTGGGTGACGATGAAGCCAGAAGTTTGATGGGGGAAATCCATGAGGGAGTGTGTGGAGCGCATCAGTCAGCTTTTAAGATGAAGTGGATGATTCGAAGGAATGGATATTTTTGGCCAACCATACTTGAAGATTGTTTTAAATATTTCAAGGGATGTCAAGGTTGTCAAAAGTTTGGTAATATCCAGAGAGTACCCGCATCGGCTATGAATCCTATAATAAAGCCTTGGCCGTTCCGGGGATGGGCCATCGATCTGATCGGCCAGATTTATCCACCATCTAGCAAAGGGCATAAGTTCATTCTAGTTGCCACTGACTATTTCACTAAATGGGTTGAAGCTATTCCTTTGAAGAAAGTCACATCAGCCAATATGATTGATTTTGTGAAGGAGCATATTATTTACCGATTTGGGATTCCCCAAACGATTACTACCGATCAGGGCACCATGTTCACATCGGGGGAGTTCGATGAATTCGCAATCGGTATGGGAATTAAAGTGTTGAATTCTTCTCCTTATTATGCTCAAGCCAATGGGCAGGCCGAAGCGTCTAACAAAGGAATTATCAAGCTTATTAAACGGAAGATTGAAGAAAATCCTAAGCGGTGGCATACATTATTAAATGAAGCATTGTGGTCTTATCGGATGGCTTGTCATGGATCGACCAAGGTATCACCCTATCAATTGGTGTATGGACATGATGCAGTGTTGCCTTGGGAAATTAAGGCTGGATCTAGGCGATTATCTTTTCAAGATCAATTAACTTCCGATGGTTATGCCACTTTGATGACCGATGAATTGGACGATCTAGCAGGGCATCGGTTAAAAGCTTTAATGAGTATAGAAGAGAATAAGAAAAGAGTTGCTAGATGGTACGATAAGAAGGTGAAGGCTAAAGAGTTTGACGATGGGGATTTGGTATGGAAATTAATTTTACCAGTTGGGACCAAAAGCTCGAAGTTTGGAAAGTGGTCTCCTAATTGGGAGGGTCCTTATCGGATAAGTCGATCGGCTCCTGGCAATGCCTACATTCTAGAAACCCTTGAAGGAATTGAATTTCCCAGAGCATTAAATGGCAAATATTTAAAGAAGTACTACCCCAGTATATGGGTCGATGCATAGAAGTTTAGGTGCCGATAACACTCCTATCGGCTGGATCCAAATGCTTGGGGACAAGACTTGGTGTTTCAAAAGTTTAGGCGCCGATAACAGTCCTATCGGCTAGACTAAAAGCTGAGGAAGCAGGAAAGCGCAGATACAATGCCGATGGAAACTCTATGTGTTAAGCAGTGTCTGGATTGCCGATATAGCGCGTAGCCGAATTTGGTTGGCTGCTTCTATCTCCTTGATGTCATCATCAGCAGAACCTTCTATCGGCTTCAGCTTCTTCTTCAGTTGGAGTGCTTTGCGACCATGAGCATTTCGATCGCGCTCAAGAAGCCTGATGGTCTCTGGCAATTGGCTCTCTTCCTGTTGGGCTTGGGACAGAGCGTTCTCTACTTCCTTAAGCTCCGCCAATAGGGACTCTTTTCTTGCCGATAGATCGGATATCTTCTGCTTCAGCGCGTCTCCAGAAGATCTCAGGATGCCGATGTTCTTGTGCTTCTCATCGGTCAAAAGCTTTTCTTTCCTCATTTCATCGGAGAGTTGAGTCTGAGCGGCTCTATCGGCAAGCCGCCGAGAAGCTCTTTGGTACTGCAGCTGGCGACTCTCCAGATGAGCGGCTTGGAACAGGATTTCTTCAACATCGGCTGGGACTTGGCCTCTGAGAGTTCTGAACAGGGTCTTGGTAGGGTCGGAATCATCAACCAATTGCGCTGTGTCCTGGTGAAGGAGAGCTGACAATTCTTCCAGCCTGACCCTGACCTCTGCCGATGTGATGCCGACCAACTGAGAAGTGCTTGCTTCTTCACCTTCTTCTTCAGAGAAATCGATGGCGAAGGAGAACAGGCTATCGGGAGAATCTTGTTCCTGGGAGGGAAAGCAAAATTAGCCCATACTTAGAGAATCGGCAAATAATGCGGGCGGTAAACAGTGACTTACTTGCTTCAAGGCGATCTCTTGCCTTGGACTGGGAGGTGCTGACGGAGCTGCGGGCTGACCGGCCAAAGATGCCGATGGAACTACAGGTTGATCGGCTAAGGTTGCCGATGGGACGATATCGACTGAAAGAAGACAAGAAAGGTTATGAGACTAAATGAGAATAAGTTCATCGGTAGCGATATTGTTAAAGTATGTTACCTGGAGGAGGGATAACAATTGTCTGAATCGGGAGAACTGCCGATGGTATAATTGGGCCCACCGGGCCAGTTGTTTGTTCACCCGTGTCAGCTGATGTACCTTCTGTTTGAGATCCTTCCTGTTGGGGTTCTTCTATCTGTGGTGCTTCCTGCATAGGTGGAGGAGATGGTGCTTGCTGTGGCTGGGCTTCTGGAGAAGGAGAAGACTCCACCGGAATTGGAGATACCGGAGGAGGAGGGGGAGTTGCTACCTTCTGGCGCTTTGTTCCAGTCTTAGCACCCGTGGTACCCTTCCTCTTTGGCTGGCTGGACTGGGTGGCATCGGCACCTTGACGTGTGACCTTTGCCGATGCACTGGTTTGCTGCAATAACGAACAAGGGTTTATAAGTATAAATATAACCGATATAAAGATAGTCAGCGTAAAAGATAAAGATTTGACAAATTGCCTTGAAAGCCCGCGCCAGAGTAGGAGCAGCTACCGTTGGTGATGTCTGGGTTCTCCTGGTTGTAACTTTCCTGAGGCGCACACCCCGATGCACGATGGAAGCCAGAGTGAGAGCATTGTGGCCGATTGAGGAAATCGGGCCTGATGGAAACAAGTCGATCGGCTTGCCACTCCTGCTAACCGATGGAGGAATATTGTCAGCCTGCAAAAGGAATACAAGGGTAAGCTGCCGATGGAAGTAATAGTGAGAAAATGAAACGTTGGTTTGAGTTACTTACAGTGTCATCGGGAACTTCGTATTCGGGGTCAATCATGCTGCGGTATGAAAGTGCCGATCTGCAGAATAGATGCTCTTTCCATTCTGCCCACCATAACTTGTATGCCTGAGTGATAAAAGGAGCCGGAACCCATTCTGACAGATCTACATCTACATCGGCGTTTGGTGGTAGTTGGGCTACTCGAGTCCACTCAAGAAGGTTGTTGATGGTTTCTCTGGGTTTTATCACATCGGCATAAGGAAGTGCAATCGGCAACTGGCCGAAAGCTAACTGGCGAGCTAATGCCGATGGATTGTAAAATTCGTAAGTCTGGGGAGAAGTTTTTGTGCTACCGAAAAAATTCACTGGAATGGCTCTGGGAGTCACAATTGCCATCATCGCCTCATTATCCCTGTCGAGAGCTTCATCAAATGGATTGAAGGTCAGAGGGAGCATGCTATCTGGGTCATCATAAGCCAACCATGGTCGTTCATCCCTGGCCAAACCCTCATGCAGAGTCTCGAAGAATCAGCCAATTTGATCCGGATTACTCCCTGAACCAGGTAGGACTATGACGGCTTCGCCAAAGTTCAAGGGGGCACGCGTTGCCGATTCCTCTTCACCCAACACATGATTTTCGGCTATATCTCTTGGGAAGTGCTGTGAGAACAAGTTGGAATCAAGGCGCTTATGCAGGTGCAGATTGAGCCACATATTAATAAACCACCAGGGGCCTCCCAAGTTGCCGATGGATTGGCCAAGCAGGAGTTTCTGGGCTACCTGATGGAGAAGGTGGTAAACAGCGCCAAGCAAGTATCGGCCGAGAGGAAATTGGCCACCGTTAGCCAGTCTCTCTGCTGCCGATAGATAGACGGAAGTCGGTCCTGCCGATCGACCACAGAATACAAACTTGTCCAGCCACATGTTCAGAAAGGTGGTTTGCTCCTTTATGGTGACAGGCCCTCTCCCGCGGTACTTCTGAATGTACCCTGACCAACCGCCGATAGCGCGAGTCTCCACTTTGGCACTGGGGGCAGTATCAAAAAAGTGGGTGCTATCGGCAGAAGATATATCTAGCCCAGTGAGCATGGCTACATCGGCAAGGGTAGGAGAAGCAGGGCCGTGGCCAAAAACAAAAGCATTGAGGGTGTCTGACCAAAAGTAGGACGCAGCTATCAGCAGTGACTCGTTCCTGTGCATATCGGCAATGGATAGCCTAATGCATTGGGCTAGCTTCCTTTCACCCCACTGGACTTCATAAGAATTGCTGACCCTCAAGAACCAGTCTTTCCACCCTACGGTAGGGCTGGGCCAAGAGCGAAAAGTGTCTTTCCACAGATCTAAAGAAAAGTTTTCAGCTCTAAAGGGGATCCTATTGGTTTCTGCGTTAATAAGGTTGGTTGGATCTGAATCCCCTAGAGGGCCGAGACATTGAAGGTGTGGTTGATTGGTGGGGATGACAATTTTATTGGACAACTCCTAGTGATTTTGGGGGAATAAAAATACAAAGAAAAAGGAAAAGGAGAATATTCAGTAAGATGAATCGCGGATCAACAGGAATAAAAAAAATACAGAAGATGAGATGGAGATCTGACCTCAGGGACGACGAAGCCAATGGCCATCTTGTCGTGAAGAGGACGTTGGAGGGCACCGGAGTTGATGAAGAGAAGTGCTTGTCGGAGGTCTTGAAGGTTGTAAATGGCGCCGCCGCTGGAAAAGTAAAGTTGCGTAGTAGAATGGTGTGATGGGGAAGGAGTACCCAAGAAGGAACTATTTATAGGACAAGATGGGCAAGGGCAAATCCGACTTATCTCTTTGCCGCATCCGAGAAACCCGAGGGTACTCAGGTGGATATGGTAACTGTTCGCACGATAATCCAGGGATTGTGCAGGTGATTTGACGGGAAGCGGTCATTTTACTGTGCGAGATCTCCTGGTCGGTCCATCGGCGATATTCTATAACGGTCATCTTGCCGATGGGCGGATAGAGGGGAAGTAATCGTTTTTGCGAATATCCGGGTCAGAGCATCGGCGGATCTTTGTAACGGTATTGTTGCCGATGTACGACTGAGAAAGATGCCCGTTTAGGAAGTTGGGGATTTCGAGGAATCTGCGGAGGATCAGGATCAGAGTTGTCCAGATTGAGGTTGTCGGTTACCAGATTAGGAGCATTAATTGCGGGAGAAGGCATCATTACTACAGAGAATTTCGGAGCATTAATAGTTTTATACTCCGAAACTGGGGGGCATGTGTTGACACCATTTTTGGGCACATGTCTAGGATGGTAGGATAAGGTGGCAGTACGATGTTTACAAAGCGGGTTGCCGATGAGGATGGTTGCCGATGAGGGAGAAGTTGAATGTGACAGGCAGTAATATGGTGCCGATGGCTAGATAAGAAAGTCTGCCGATGACTATGGCAAAGGATCTGCCGATGATGCAAAGGAGGAGTCTGGAAGCTGCCGGTCGTTATGTGGAGGAGTTTCGGTTTGTTACGAGGGATAGTTTTGTTATTTCCTTAATTATTTGCATCGTTTTGTATACGGATTCCGTGTAATTTGGAATTCGAATTCTAATCGTGTCTGGTTGTAGCTCTTTGAGCAGGGTATAAATATAGACCCTAGGGCCTTGTAGAATCAATCAAAAAAAATCAATCAAACACGCGTTTTTACTCATATTCCAGCATCTACTTTTCGACGACTTCGTCATACTTTTTTTCTTTTTATTACGAGTTCTTAGGAATTCGTCGACTTAAGCTCGGCGTGTTCTCGAGTTCCGCGTGAGTACCTCTTAGCCGTGACATCCGGGCGCATCGCTGTTGTCAGGACTAAAGTATTCGAGTTATCACCTTTGCCGATAGTAAGGTCAAATCGGCTGGCACGCCTTAACGTTTGAATCGGGTATTAGCCCTTTGTGTTTGCAGATCAGTTTTGCATCAACAGGGGTGCCCTCGAAGGAAAACCTCTTCATTAATTAATATTTCTTTTTAGGCTTAGCAACCAATGTAAGGTAGAAATAGATCTTCTAGTTTCTACTAGATTGAGAGAGATAGAGTGGAGGTGTAGAGTGGAGGAAGCCCGGCCTGTCGGTGTCTACTCCAAGCTTGTACCTGCGGGATCAAGTTCTCCTAACCCGAAGCTTGCTCCTAGGATTCTTCAGTAATTCGACTTCTAAATTCTAGTAAGTTCTTGTTTTATTGTTCTTATGGTTTATGAGTTTACTTTAATCTCTTCGCGTAGAGTTTAGAGTAATCATTGCTGGCGTAAACGTGGTGTTTAGGCTGGGGTACTCATAGATATTCCCTGACTAGCTGGACCGTGGTAGTAGTGAGGAACGTGACAATTCCGAGCTACCTTTGTAGATCACATCTCGTTAGCAGGAAGGATAGGGTTTATAGGTGCGGGTTGAACATCCTTTGTGGTGTCTAGATTCTGTTAGCCTCCCCATTAGAACAGTAGATCATCCTTACTAAGGTTAGAAGGAGACTATAGTTGCAGTCTTCTCTATTTATCACTCACATCGAAAGACATTCTTTGTGCCTAAAGGTTAGTAGTAATAGACCGGTTAGTCAGATGCACTCTTTCTCCTAGTGGTAAAAAAATAAATACGATACTCTGGATAATTTTCTGGGTGAAGTGCTCACCGATATCCGTGCGCTTGCGGATCAATTCCTTATTGCGTTCCCAAATATCAACAAAGGCGTGGAATCCCCACGGAGGGAGGCATCGAGCCGCTGGACCCTATCGAATGGGACTGGTATCCATGCCCGTGCAAGTCTAGCATCAATCAGAATGCCTCAGGGCTGACAACCAACCCCCATCGAATAGGGCATGGGTTCTTACTTGGATTTCCTAATATCAACTCATAGAGGACATCGACACTCGCTTAATTGAGGGTAACGTTGCATTTCTCACCTCACGTCTGATCGAAAGGATTCGTGGGATGAAAGTTGGAAGCTGCAAAGCCAAGAGTATACGAGGCTTGGGGGCCCTGCAGGATCTGACACCCCTCGGTGAAAGAGGGTTAAGAACAGTCAAACCTGACTACACAAAGACTTAGAAAGAATGAAAAGACTAATACAGCCCTCGAAGGAGTCTACCAACCCCTCCAAGGCCTTAGGGGCTACCTCCGTGGGGGATGCTTGTGTGTCCCCCATGAAAATTCAATCACCAATAAACCCCTACTCAAACACCGGTGCTCGAGCAGGGGCTCAGGGGCTACTATCGAGGATATCAATAAGGGGGTACCTAAACAAATATCGCTGAAAGAGAACCAAAGGCCAACCCCAGAGCAAGCCTCGACACCCCCAACAAGGTGTGCACAGATCGCGACCCCAACTCGACGCACTGTAAAATACGCCGATCGACCTAAGGCTTGGTGACAGAAATTGGCTCGAGCGAACGCTTAAGACTCAAGGCCAGACGACCATCGATTATGGAAATAGGGTCGAGCGAACTAATGTGCCTCGAGCATAAAAGCGCACCCCTGCCGCCTATCACTAGTACGGTTTTTAGAAGCATTTAATGCGACTGACAAGCCCCCACCTAACACCATGGCCACAACAGCCACGATGATGGAGCATGCACCCGTTGAATCCCGCTTTTCACGAGCTTTATCTCAGAATTCGGAGAAAAGTACATGCTAGTACCATTGCAACCAGTGTGACGTCTCATCAGAAGGCCCCTTGAGACGTAATAGCGAGCGCTTCCATATACGGACGCCGCCTTACCCGCCAAACCCTTGATGCCACTGCATCCTTTCCGAAGAAGGGTTGAGCAGGGGAAGTCAGCAGTCCAACAATTCCCGACACAGTGACTGCAAGGATGTAAAGGCATGCGTATATACGGACCAATTACCAGGCGATATACAGGGGGTCAACCTAGGGAATGCATGCGCCATCATCGCCAAGTACACCATAACAAGACCCGTCGAGGCCACGCCAATACGGAAGCCTCAAGATGACTTATGCCCATACCCCTATCGAGGCCTACTCTAGCCCCTACATTATGTAACCTTGTCCCACCCCTTGACCTATATAAGGGGACGCCAAGGCTGAAACAAGGGACACGATATGTAGAACACCACAATCGCATACACCACAACGTCCCCGTCTTAGCTACACACAATTATGACTTAGAATCCACATTCACCGACTCTTGTATTCACCCCTGTACAAGCAATTAGGTGCAAGACAATACAAGTTCTCCCCCCCGTTGGACGTAGGGCCTTCTCTTGCCCGAACCAAGATAAATATTGTGTCCATCTTGCATCACCATCTAGAAATGAAGATACACACACAAATTTACTCGTTGGTGCTACCCCCTCAGGGTTAAAACACCGACATATCTCTTAAATAATATTCTCTTACCTATAGTTGTTCCTTTCCACAGATGGATGTGCCCGCTTCACCTCTCCCTAGTGACACCTTTCTGAGCGAGTTTGGTACTCCTACCCTGCTGTGGAGGGTGTTCCAGTTAGTGGGGCATATGGAGCCACCTTGGTACTCTTGGTGGGAGGTGGATATGTAGGGAGGCTTGTAGTGGTTCACTGTGCGGGGAGTTGTTCCTCCACATTAGGACATGCCCGCATGGTTAGGTTGGAACTACAATGCGGATGGGCAGACTCCATGGGAGGCAGCTCAGGTTGCAGCCCATGCTATTCTGCTCAATATCTATCAGATGTTTGGTGATGAGCTGATAGGAGGGCCAGCGGCCTCCATTCCCCATACTGACCTAGCAGCGTCAGAGTGGAATCAAGATGAAGGTGGTGCGTTGGTCTGAGGTTGAGGAGAGCGAGCTGAGAGCTCTAGTCCTGCTATGAGTGCTCAAGCTATTTAGTCAGTGAGAGGACACTTATGTGTAGGATGAGGGTTATTCGTTAGGCCCAGGAGATGCAACAGAAGGCTGAAAAAGCGAGCTCGCAAGTTTTACAAGGAGGCTAGACTCCTGGAGCAGGCCCAAAAGGACCACAATGACTAGGAGGACATTGTGGAGTATAGTAGGCAGCAGTGGGTGAAGGCCACTCGTGAGAGAGATCATAAGCAAGTTCAGATGAGTCAGTTGTCTCGGGAAAAGGATGCCTTGCAGGAGCAGTTTGTGCAGGTCACTCGTGAGAGGGATACTACGTTGTGTGTGTCGGAGAATAGGCGTCAGTCATGGGAGATGCACCGTGTTCACTTGGCTGAGCGGGAGAACTATCTTCAGGATCAGATTGAGGCTGGTCTTGTGGAGATCCACCATCTCAACAACTTGCCACACCCTATTCCTCGCCCTGCACGAGTTTACCTGAACATGGGACCTCTGGTGATCGTGGCCGATGATGATGGTATGGAGGTATATGGGCCGGCCGCGGCTGCACTGCCTCTGCATGAGAATGTAGAGGACGAGGACCTTGAGCCGGTTAGCGACAAGGATGGAGAGGCGATCTTCGATGCTAACTCCGATGACAAGCCTGGAGTGTATTGAGTAGTGTTCAGTGGTAGCTGTGAGAAGTTCTTTTGTTGTTTCAATCGATGGCAGGCTTGCCCTTGCAATCATGATGTAATCCTGAACCTTGATCTAAGTTTCTACATCTATACTGTTATGGTATAATAACTACTTGGACCAGTTGTTGTAATGTCATAATCATGTTCGGACGACTGTTGTCGCTATTTTGTTTGCTTGTGCATTCGATGGACTATCTGTGTCATGTGCTATGATTGGTGATGTTGTGGAATTGAATTATTGTGCCTTATTTTTTAAAGTTATTCCTCTCAAATGCTTTCAGGCATGATTATGAGTTCTTCTTTGACAACTCTTGTCATCATCAATACTCACTGACTATGTCTTTATAGATGTCTTGTGGCACTCGTGGTGGAGGAAACCATGGGAATGTGGATCCACCCCCTCCTCCTCCCCCCACCAAATCCAGCGGAATTGATGCAAGCGATGGTGGAAAATCAGGGGTTGTTAAGTGAGACTATCCGTCAGATGGCAAATCAAGGCGATCAAGATATACAACATGGACCGACACCTAGCCTAGACAAAAAACTCGTAACTCGCTAGCTCATTTGACTCACTCATTAATAGCTCGGCTCGAGCTCGACTCATTTTATAACGAGCCAACTCGTGAGCTGCTTGCGTGCCATAATGAGCCAGTAAATTATCATTCTAGCAACTAAAATTGGCTCGGCTATATGGCTAAATATTTATCAGTAGCTCGACCTAGCCCATTCGTGAATCCCTAACTTTATTCATCAATGGATGATGGTTAAACTGTATGAGTATGACTATTATATAGTTACGATCATGATCATAGTGGGCCGGCTAGACAAAACTCTAGTCTGTTTGTTGAATTGTTAAGGCTATAAGTACTTTATTTAGTTCATTTTAAGTATGTATGTGATGTATTTGCTGCTCAATTGCTTTTATAATATTATAGTCTCTTTGTACTATGTTTTTATGATTTGGCTCCCGAGCCAAACGAGCTGCTCGAGCTCACTAACGAGCTAAGCCAAGCCAGCCTTCTAGCTTGTTTGTATAACGAGCTATAATGAGCCGAGCCATAACGTGCCGAGCTATAGCGAGCCGAGGCACTAACGAGTCGAGCTGGCTCGATATCCAGCCCTACCGGCACCCAACCAATACAGCAGCTTCAAGGACTTCATGGATACCAAGCCCCCACCTTTCAGGGAGGTTGAGGAACCCCTTCAAGCTGAGGAATGGCTGAACACAGTGGAACAAAAGTTCCGCTTGCTTCGGCTGACCGACAGTTTGAAGGCTGAGTATGCAGCTCATCAGTTGCAAGGTGCTACTGGTATCTGGTGGAACCAGCATAGGGAGGCTCTTCCAACAAATACTATGGTTGACTGGACACTTTTCTATGAGGCCTTTCAGGGGCACTTCATACCCCCAGGGCTCATGGAGATGAAGCATACAGAGTTTATGCAGCTGACTCAGGGCAACAAAACTCAAAAAGAGTATCTGCATACTTTCAGTCATTTGTCAAGGTATGCACCTGAGTTTGTGAGCACTGAGGCAAAGAAGATTGCCAGTTTCAAGAGGGGCCTTGGCCCCAAGCTGTTGAAGACTATGGGCCGTACTAAGAGTGCCATGTTCAATGAGTTTGTCAGAGCTTTTGAGGCCGGCGCATCTCAATCAAAGGCTCTAGTGGCAGCTAAGCCCCAGTACCGTGCACCGACTCCAAATATGCGGAACCATCCTCCAGCGAATAAAAATCCGGTGAAAACTGGGTTTTGTAAGGGGTATTCTATTGCTCTCCCTAGGGGAAACACTAGGCCTAGCAATGCCAAGACTCCACCTGCCAACCGTCCGTGCTGGAATTGCAATCAGACAGGGTATTGGCAAAGCAACTGCCCTTACCCGCCGAAGAAGACCAATCAGGGGAACGTCCGCTAGGGGCGTGTTCACTATACTACTGTTGAGGAGATCCCTACTGGTGTGGTGGTGACGGCTGGTAAGTCTCTAGTTAACTGATGTATGGCAATTATGAGTTCAGATTTTATGTCTAAGCATAATCTCAGGGTAGTTACCCTTGATAAAGGCAGTTATTGCATTAGTGCCCCTAGAAATAATATTTCTACAAATCAAGTGGTTTTGGAGGCAACTCTAGAAATAGGAGACCGTCAGTTTCTTGCTAATTTGGTTGTCTTGCCTGGTGTGGGTATAGATGTGATTCTAGGAATGAAGTGGATGCGTGCTAATGGGGTTCTTATCGACACCACTACTCGTGTGGTAATGTTGATGGATCCTAGTACTAAGGAGGCATTCTTAGTATAGCTTCCTCGTGATATTCATATCCACAACATGATGAATGTAGTTACATCTTGTGCTATCAAGGATATTTAGGTAGTGTGTGAGTTTTCGGATGTCATTCCTGGTGACTTGCCTAGGCTTCCCCTGGAACTAGAGGTGGAGTTTAAAATTGAATTGCTTCTAGGCACTGCTCCTATCTCTCGCCGACCGTATAGAATGCCGCCAAATGAGCTAGCTGAGCTTAATACCCAGTTGAATGAGTTGTTGAAGAAGGGTCTTATTCGTCCTAGTTCTCCTCCTTGGGGTTGTCCGACAATCTTTGTGAAGAAGAAAGATCAATCCTTGTGCATGTGTGTGGATTACCGTCCACTCAATGCGGTGACTATCAAGAATAAGTATCCTCTTCCTTACATTGATATCTTGTTTGATCAGTTGTCTAAGTCCAAGGTATTCTCCAAGATTGATTTGTGATTTGGGTACCATCAGATCAAGATCTATCTTGAAGATATACCCAAGACGGCTTTCTCAATGAGGCATGGATTGTATGAGTATCTCGTTATGTCCTTCGGTCCGACCAATGCACCGACACATTTTATGTACCTCACGAATTTGGTCTTTATGCCTGAGCTGGACAAGTTTGTGGTGGTCTTCATTGATGATATCTTAGTACATTCTCATAATGAAGAACAGCATGCAGAGCATCTGCGTGTGGTGTTGACTCGATTGCGTGAGCATCGACTTTATGCTAAGTTTAGTAAGTGTGAATTCTGGCTAAAGAAAGTACCTTTCTTGGGCCATGTGTTGTCTAAAGAGCGAATCTCAGTAGATCCGACCAAGGTGCAAGAAGTGCTGGATTGGAAGGTTCCAGCCTCAGTGCACGAGGTTCAGAGTTTTCTGGGTTTGGCTGGGTATTACCGTCGCTTCATTCCAGAGTTTTCCAAATTATCCAAGCCAATGACTCATTTGCTTCAAAAAGATGAAAAGTTTCTGTGGACACTAGAGTGTGAAGAGGCATTCCACAAGTTGAGAACTTTGCTGACATCAGCTCCTGTCTTAGCTCAACCCGATATCAGAAAATCATTTGATGTCTTTGGTGATGCATCCGGTAACGGTCTGGGCTATGTGCTTATGCAAGAAGGTTGAGTTGTCGCTTATGCATCATGCCAACTTCGAAAGCATGAGGTCAATTACCATACTCATGATCTAGAATTGGCCGCAGTAGTCTATGCTTTGAAGATCTGGAGGCTCATGTAATTTGTGTAATATTTACACGGATCATAAGAGCCTCAAGTATATCTTTACTCAACGTAATTGAATATGCAGTAGCGAAGGTGGCTTGAGTTGATCAAAGATTATAATCTTCAAGTGCACTACCATCAGGGCAAGGCAAACATGGTTGTGGATGCCTTGAGTCGGAAGTTGCATTGCAATTCAGTCAGGATTGAGGATCCAGCCTTGTCACGTCTCATGCATCCCATAGTGCTTCACCATATTGCCCTAGAAAGTTCTCTTCATAACCGAGTGATTGAGTTGCAGTAGACTGACATAGGAATCCACCACATAAAGAGAAAGATGAAAGAGGAAGAAACTAAGAATTTCTGGGTTGATGAAAACAGAATTCTATGGTTCAGAGATAGGCTTGTAGTACCAAAGGATCGTGAGTTCCGAAATCAGATTATGTCCAACCTCAGTATTCATCCAAGCTATCCATTCATCCTGTTAGTAGTAAGATGTATCAGGACCTAAAACCTCTATTTTGGTGGACGAAAATGAAGAAGGTTGTTGCTCGTTGCGACAACTATTATCGTATGAAGGCGGTTCACATGAAAGCAGGTCTACTTCAACCCTTGCCGACCCTGGCTGGAAATGGGAGGAAGTGAGTATGGACTTTATCTATGGACTTCCACCTTCTATCAAGAGTTACGACTCAATTTGGGTGATTGTTGACCATTTAACCAAGGTTGCTCGTTTTATCCCAGTTCGAACTGAGTATCGTCTGCATCAGTATGCGGAGTTGTATTTCAAGCATATTGTCCGCCAGTATGGTGTACCTCGCACTATCATATTGGATCGTGGACCGTAGTTCACTACTCGTTTTTGGGAGTGTCTTCATAAGCAGATCGGTACTCATTATGTCCAAAGTTCTTCTTATCATCCGCAAACTATCAGCCAAACTAAATGTGTTAACCAAATCTTGGAAGATATGTTGAGAGCTTGTGCTTTATCTTCAAAGGGTTCTTGGATGAAGTGGTTACCTTCAGCCAAGTTCTCTTATAATAATTGTTACCAAGAGAGCATTAAGATGGCTCCTTTTGAAGCCCCGTATGGCCAAAGGTGTAGAACTCCGTTGAATTGGATAGAACTAGGGGAATCAAGGTATTATGGCATCGATTCTATAAATGAAGTGGAGTAGCAAGTCTGTACAATCCAGCAACATCTGGAAGTTGCTCAAGCTCGATAGAAGAGTTATGCTGCTAAGAGAAGAAAACTGATTGATTTCGCAGTCAGGGATCACATCTATCTTAAAGTGTCTCCGATGAAAAGGTGTACAAAGGTTTGGATTCAAGCAAAAGCTTGCACCTCACTACATAGGACCTTATCGGATCCTTGAGAGAAAAGGGAAAGTAGCTTACAAGCTTCAGCTACCAGCTGAGCTGCGGGCTATTTTCCTGTTTTCCATGTGTCTCAGTTCAAGAAATGCCTTCGAGTTCCTAAGGAGAGAGTGGAAATTTGGGATATCAAATTAGAATCAGATTTGGTCTATGAGGAAAGACCTATGGCGGTCATTGATCGCAAAGAACGGGTAACACGTAATCTCGTGGTTAAGCTCTACAAGGTTTTGTGGAGTAACCACGGGAAGGATGATGCTACATGGGAATGGAAAGACTATCTAAGAGATGTCTATAAAACTTTCTATGAAAATCAGTAAGTTCTTCAAATCTCAGGACGAGATTTTTGTAAGAGGGAGGGTTGTAACACCCTAGTGTTATGGTTGCATTATTTTCTTGCATGATATGAGCATGATCATTATCATTTCATTTCATGAGCATCATGTCATGTGGGCCCTATCATTGCATGTGCTAAATGTGTGCTTTTCTATCTAAATTGTGCTTGATATGCTTGTAATTTTGTGCACCTTGTGTTAGGGTGTGGTTACTATCTTGGTATTTAGTTGATCTATGCTTATCATACCCTAAGGATCAATGTTCATGTGGGTCACTTGCTCTAATTATGCTTCTAAGTCTTAGTTTCACATAGGGTGCCACATAGACCACTTTTGCTTAGGCTTTTAAAAAGTGCTTCATAAAATGTTTGCATGTCAAAACTCTCTAACGCAAAGTTGTAGCAAATTTTGTAAGGAACAGAAGTTGTTTTAGGGTCATCTCATGAAAATGAACACAACATGCTCAAATTTGGGTCACATGGCAATTAGGTGCTGTTTTGGCACTTAGAAATATTTCTAAGTCTCTAGGGCAACACAGTTTGCTCGAAGGATCTTCGGAACCTTGTATCTCTTCATCTCGGCAGAATTAGCTTTTGCTCCTGTTGACAAAGTTGTAGATCTCATCTAATACTCCAAGTTTGTCAACTGCAACATCTCCTAACAAGCGCTGGTTTGGGAGATAATCATCGGTGAAGTTGCTCTATCAGTCACTGCATCAGACCATGATGGCATTCTTCAGTCGCCGACATGGCCGACCGGTGGCAGCTTTGGCCACCATTTGATGCCCGTACATCGCTGTTGGGCCCACTCGTTAGTGCAGCATGTCTGCATGACCTCCACGGTGACACCCCGGCATCTCCTGGACGTCGCCATTCGCCTCCTCGCTCTCTCCACGCGCGCCAGCAATGGCAACAGTGTCTCCGCCATTGCCAAGCCACTCCGGCGAGCTTGCCCGGGCGCTACACCGTGTCTTCATCCACCAAATCGCGTCCACAGCTCCACTCAAACCTTCTCCATCCCGTCCACTTCCAAGCTCGCCGTGAGAAGCATCAGTGAACCCACATTTCCCATTTTCCCCAAAATAGTTCATCGGAGTCGATTTCTCCGGCGAACTCAATGTTGAGGTCCTCGGAGCCCCTCTTCATCTCCTTCTTGCTTCTCTAGGTAGCCTAGGTTCTTAGCTAGCTTCCTCGCCACATGTGGAACACTCTACCATGCTCACCGTCGCCGGAGACGACACGCAGCGCCGCCGTGTTCCATCGGAGCATGGCCCTCTCATGGCCAGCGCTAACCAATCCATCCCGAGCGTAGCCAACCACCTCGACAGCTCCACCGTGAGTCCCTAAAGCTGTAGACCCTCTATGCATGCTCTACCGGCCTGAGCATGCCGGCATACCACCGAGCGCCTCCGTCGAGCCGCCGTGGTCGACGACGAGCACCTTCCGGTGGCTCCACCGTGGAGAAAAGGGGGTCAATCGATGCGCTAGGTTTCTGGAATCACGCCTGTGCCCTTGGTTTGGCCAGAGACCTTGCCATCGATAAGAAAATCGCCAGTGAACTCCATCTCTGTCGGGGAGGGGAAAAAACTAACACGGGTCCCACTATCAGTGACTCACCATTTCCCTCCTCTCCATTTATTCAAATTCCAGATTTTGCTTCATCTTGCAAAATTCATATCTCTTGTTCCTGAGCTTCAAATGGCCAGTTTTTATTAAAAATATAAAATATACAATGTTTTCTGTGAAAAATGATTGTTATGAATTAATCTTGTTATTCAAAGTAAATTCATATCTTTCTGTGTAAGGCTCCAAATGTGATGAAAATTTTATGACATGCTTTGTATGGTAATACTAGGCTCTAGTAATTATTTCATGATTTTTTGAGTGTTGTATGATTGATATGTAATTTATACTTGTTTTATGGCTTTAATTCTTGTATAAATCATTATAAATAATGCATGCTTATGCTGGTGCTCTCTTTTGGTGAGATTTATGTTAATGGTAGTAGAATCATAAGAATAATCTAAAATCTATTGTTTGACACTGTTTAATCAAAGTATCCTAATTTATGATAACAAGCACCTTGTCATATGTTAATTAGATAACTAACGTGTGGCATGTGCAATTGCCCTGAAAGTTTTATGGTGATGCTAAGGTGCCATGCTTATTCTCCTGTAATTTTTGTAGATTTTTCTGAGTACTTATGTCGGTGACTCTTAATTATGCTCTTTTATGGAAATAAATTCATAAATGTGTTGGTGCAAAAGCTGATCTGCAAACACAAAGGGCTAACACCCGATTCAAACGTTAAGGCGTGCCAGCCGATTTGACCTTACTATCGGTAAAGGTGATAACTCGAATACTTTGGTCCCGACAACAGCGATGCGCCCGGATGTGACGGCCAAGAGGTATTCACACGGAACTCGAGAATACGCCGAGCTTAAGTCGACGAACTCCTAAGAACTCGTAGTAAAAAGGAAAATATGACGAAGTCGTCGAAAAAGTAGATGCTGGAATATGAGTAAAAACTTGTCTTTGATTGATTGATAGATATCTCATTACAAGGATCTAGGGTCTACATTTATACCCTGCTCAAAGAGCTACAACCAGACACGACTAGGACTTGAATTCCAAATTAAACGGAATCCGTATACAAAACGAATTTAAATATCTATGGAAAACACAAAACTATCCTCCCGTGGCAAACCGAGACACCACCGGCAACCTTCACGTTCTCCTTCGAGTCATCGGCAGACTTCTCATCATAGCCATCGGCAAAGACTAACGCTGATCATCGGCACGAACGCGTCACCACTTCTGGACTTAGTCACATTCAGCTGTCTCTTCATCGGCAACCACCCTCATCGGCAACTCCCCTGCAGACCAGTTACTGTTGCCCCATCTTACCGATCTATACTTTACCGATCCCTAGGTACGTGTCCAAAAACAGTGTCAACACATGCCCCCCAATTTCGGAGTATAAAATCATTAATGCTCCAAAATTCTCTGCAGTAATGATGCCTTTCCGCAATTAATTCTCTCAATTTGGTAACCGACCGTTTAAATCTGAACAACCTTGGCCCGATTCTCCTGCAGGTTCCTCGAATTCCTCAACCTTCCGAAACGGATCTCTCCACTTTATGCGCCCATCGGTAATATTACCGTTAGAGGGAACTGCCGATGGACCGACCAAGAAATCCCGCACAGTGAAATATCTCCAGATCATGACCGCTTCCTGTCAAATCACCTGCGCAATCCCTTGATTACCGTGCGAACAGTTACCATATCCATCTGAGTATCCTCGGATTTTACGGATACGGCAAAGAGGTAAGTCAAATTTACCCTTGCCCGTTTTGTCCTCTAAATACTCCCTTCTCGGGTACTCCTCCATCGCATCATTCTACAGCACCAACTCTCCTTTCCTGGCAGCGGCACTGTTCGAGAGCTCCAAGAACTCCAACAAGAACTTCCTCCAACAAATCCCAAGTTCTCAATCTTCTCCCCTGCGCGGAGATGGCCATCAACTTCGTCGTTCCTGAGGTCAGCGTACTGCCCTTTTTCTTGCACTTTTACTGTACCCCTGTTCATCCGCAATCTATCTTACCGAGTCCTTTTTCTTTTTGTTCTTCTTTTCGCTTCCAAAAATTTCTAGGATTTGGCCGATAAGATCGTTATTCCTACCGATCAACCCCATCTTCAATGCATTGGTCCACTAGGAAACTTGGATCCCACCGATCTTATAAACACGGAGACAAACAGAATCCCCTTTAGAGCCGAGAATTTTTCTTTAGACCTATGGAAGGATGCTTTCCGTTCCTGGCCCAGTCCTACCAAGGGATGGAAGGATTGGTTCTTGAGAGTCAGTGATGCGTCACGTTGTCCCGATCTTCACGACGTAGGATGAACACCGATAACTAGCTGAAGAACAGCCGGATAACTTGCTGCAAGCAGCGATAACTAGTGCAACCTGGCAAATAAAACTCGAAGCCAACCACCGTCTTTAACCGGCAACCTGAATCGAGGATTCGCCCAACCACACTCTCAAGGAACCAACCAACACAGCCTACAATCAATCAAGGAATACCTTGAAGGGAGTAGGAGCACCAATTGGGAGCGGATGAAGCCGCCGCCTATGTAATCCCGCGAGGAAATCACAAGAGCAAAGGGGTAGAGACCACTCTCTAGATTTGTTAGCACGCAGCTGAACAAAGGGGTTCTGTATTTCAAATATCAAAGTCTGCCATTACAATGAGTCTTAGGGGGTATTTATACTAGCAATAGCCCTGCTAGATAGGTATGAAAACGAAATAGAGTTTCTGAGGGAAGCCAATGTGAAAGGTCCCCTCAAAAATGGATTCCCGAAGTGGCTTCGCGTGACTGTTGGCCTCCAGAGCAGTTTCCAATAAACTGACCCTAACTTTTTATTGGGAAGTCCAAATGATGAACCGTTTCTTGTGTGAAATTAGACTCAAAGAGCTTTCTAGCAATGTATGCCAACCAACACGAAACGTTATAGATTGGTACAGTTTTACTTGGCAAGTTGTACCAACATTCTGTCACGACAGACTGTTGACCTTCTGAGCAGTCTGTACTAATTCTGGTCTACAGGCAATATGGAGTATCCAAACTGGTCGCCACTAGATTCATTGGAAAGTAGACTCGTCAAGCTTTCCAACAAGTGCTCATGGACCTTCATAGCTTTTGTGAGTAAAAAGTTATGAAGATTCTTTGCACTGGTCCGTTTTTGACTTCCACTGGTCCGTTTTTGACTTCTTCTGGAACTTGCACTGGTCCGTTCTTCATGGTCCGATTCTTCCTTCTCTTCTTCTATATACCTGAGTACAATCAAGGTACAACACTTAGGTAGTATATAATTCTCATTAATGTTAAAATGAATCTCACAAAGTAGCGCGTGGACCTCTTGTTGTAGCTTCTTTGCACGACTACGTGTAATCGGTCCATCGATGACTTGAGCTGGTGTCGGTGTAGGTGAAACTTGAGTGTGTGTAGCTTGACTTGGAGCTTGTGACATCTTGCTTGGTGGTGTGGTCATATCATCCTCCCCCCTTGAAAAGGAGTCGTCCTCGACTCTAAAGTGTCTTCACTTGTGAATGGTGAGAGATCAGAAACATTGAAGGAGTTGCTCACGCCATAACTTGCAGGAAGATCAATCTTGTATGCATTGTCATTGATCTTCTCAAGAACACGAAATGGACCATCTCCTCATGGCAGCAATTTTGATTTGTGCTGCTGTGGAAAACGATCCTTGCGCAAGTGTATCCACACCAAGTCCCCGGGTTCAAATAACACCTTCTTCCTATGTTTGTTCATACTTGCAGCCTTGCGTCTTGCTTGAGTTCAATTGCTTCCTTGGTCTTCTCGTGTACCTTCTTGATGTATGCAGCACGCTTGGAGGCTTCCATATTGGTTCTTTCCTATAATGGAAGGGGCAACAAATCTATCGGAGCAATAGGTTTGAACCCATATACAATTTCAAAAGGACACATATTAGTGGTAGAGTGTACTGCCCTGTTATATGCAAACTCCACATGTGGCAAGCCTTCCTCCCAAACCTTCAGGTTCTTTTTCACCATAGTACGCAGCAACATTAACAATGTGCGATTCACCACTTCAGTTTGTCCATTGGTTTGAGGGTGACAAGTGGTGGAGAACAAAAGCTTGGTTCCGAGCTTTGCCCATAATGTTTTCCAAAAATAGCTCACAAACTTGACATCACGATCAGATACAATGGTTCTAGGCATTCCATGTAGGCGCACAATTTCCCTGAAGAACAAATTAGCAATATGTGAAGCATCGTCGCTCTTGTTACAAGGAATAAAATGAGCCATCTTTGAAAATCTATCAACCACAACAAAAATTGAATCTTTTCCTTTCTGAGTTCTAGGCAACCCCAAGACAAAATCCATGCTTATGTCTTCCCAAGGAGTTTTAGGAGTAGGTAAAGGAGTATATAAACCATGAGGGTTCAGTTTAGACTTAGCTTTGTTACAGGTAACGCATCGCTCCACGAATCTGATGACATCTCTTCTCATCTTGGGCCAATAAAAATGATCTTCTAGCAGTTCATAGGTTTTCCTTTGTCCAAAATGGCCTGTCAATCCTCCCCCATGAGACTCCTGCAACAAAAGCAATCTAACCGAAGAATTTGGAACACAGATTTTGTTAGCTCTAAACAAAAATCCATCATGTATATGATACTTTTCCCAACCTTTTCCATTTTTACAATGATTGTATGGTTCTGAAAATTTAGGGTCATTACTGTACAGTTCTTTCAAACTTTCAAGTCCCAAAACCTTTACCTCAAGTTGGTTTAGCAACACACTCTTTCGTGATAGAGCATCAGCAACAACATTATCCTTACCTTTCTTATATTTCACAATGTATGGAAATGTTTCGATGAACTCAACCCATTTGGCATGACGACGGTTCAATTTTGCTTGTCCTTTCAAGTACTTCAAAGCTTCATGATCAGAGTGAATAACAAATTCTTTTGGCCATAAGTAGTGCTGCCATGTTTCAAGCACACGCACCAAAGCATATAATTCTTTATCATACACAGAATAATTCAGTTGAGCACCTCCTAGTTTTTCACTAAAATATGCTACAGGTTTTCCTTGTTGCATTAAAACTCCTCCTATCCCAATTCCACTAGCATCACATTCTATTTCAAAAGTTTTAGTGAAATCAGGAAGAACAAGTACAGGTGCTTCTGTCAAATGTTTCTTTAATTCTTGAAATGCATTTTGTTGTGATTTTTCCCATTTAAAGTCAACACCTTTCTTTGTCAATTCGTTCAAAGGAGCAGCGATGGTACTGAAATCTCTCACAAACCTCCTATAAAAACCAGCAAGGCCATGAAAACTTCTTACTTGACTTACATTTGTTGGAGTTGGCCAATCCTTGATGGCTTAAACCTTGCTTTCATCCACTTCTATGCCCTTTCCTGAAACAACAAAGCCAAGAAACACAACATGGTCTGTGCAAAAAACTGCACTTCTCAAGATTAGCAAATAATTTCTCCTTTCTAAGCTCTTCCAAGACTTGCTGAATATGATTCACATGTTCCTCAAAAGACTTGCTGTAAATTAAGATATCATCGAAGTAGACAACAACAAATTTCCCAATGAAAGCTCTCAAGACATGGTTCATTAATCTCATGAAAGTACTAGGAGCATTAGTCAAACCAAAAGGCATAACTAACCATTCATACAGCCCAAATTTTGTTTTAAATGCAGTTTTCCATTCATCCCCTGTTTTCATTCTTATCTGATGGTATCCACTTCTCAAATCAATTTTAGTGAATATGGTGGAACCACTTAATTCATCAAGCATGTCATCTAAACGTGGGATAGGATGGCGATAGCGAACAGCGATGTTATTTATAGCTCTACAATCAACACACATTCTCCAAGAACCATCTTTCTTAGGTACTAAAATTACAAGAACAGCACAAGGACTTAAATTTTCACGAACAAAACCTTTATCAAGAAGTTCTTGCACTTGCCTTTGTATCTCCTTTGTTTCTTCTGGATTGGTTCGGTATGGTGGTCGATTAGGTAGTGCGGCCCCTGGAATGAGATCAATTTGATGCTCAATCCCACGAATTGGAGGTAGTCCCACCGGTGTTTCTTCTGGAAAGACATCTCCATAGTCCTGTAAAAGATGAGACACAACACTAGGAAGAGAGGTCATGTCGTTAGCTGAAATTAAAATGTCTTTGTATACAAGTACAAAGAGCACTTGTTCGGGGTTGTTCCTCACTTCTCTCATTTCAGATTTTGTGGCTAGCATGACTAAATTCTCTCCCTCTCCTTTCTTTTTCTTCCTCAAATTTGGCTTGTGGCACTCACTCACCGAATTGTGGATGGCACTTAATTTCATTTTGCTCTCCTTCCTCTCTACTCACTGGAACAATTTCAGGTTTCTTCTGTAAATGTTCAGCCATGATTTGTTGGGGTGTCATAGGCTTGAGAACAAACTTCTTCCCAGTTAGATTGATAGTAAACTGATTTGTTCTCCCACAATGTTGGCTATATCGATCATATTGCCATGGCCTTCTAAGCAGCAAGTGACACACCGACATAGGTGCCACATCACACTCTACTGTGTCAACATATTCACCAATCTTGAATTGAACGTTTACTTTATATCCAATCTTGATATCTCCCGAATCATTCAGCCACTGTAAATGATATGGATGAGGGTGTCGTAGCAGCTTCAGGCCAAGTTTATCAGCCATCTCACGACTAGCAAGATTATGGCAGCTCCCTCCATCAATAATCACCTTCACCACCTTATCATGTACCTTTGCTCTGGTTTGAAATAAATTATGTCGCTGCCCATTTTCAGCTTCTTTCATTTGGACACTGAAGATTTGAGTCACCACAAGAGCAGCACCATGCTCAAATTCACAGCCAGTATGTTCCTCATCTTCATGGGCCTCACCAACATGTTCTTCCTCAGCTTCCTCTTCACTAGCTGATTCAAATTCTCCACTATCATTCACAATGACCACACGATTATTTGGACACTCTCTTGATACATGTCCACGGCCTCCACACTTGAAGCACTGAATTCCACTACTCTTGGAAGTGGAACCTACTGAAGTAGTGTTTGATGCTGCTGGTTTTGAACTTGGGACAGCAGTGTTCTTTCCACTAAAAGTACCCTGAAAATTAGATCGTGAGCCTCCACTTGAGCCTTTCACCATGGATGGTTCAGCAGAAAACTTGGTGATTGATTTGCTTCCTCCAGAGAAGTTCCTCATACCAAAGGACAAGGACTTACTGCTCTTAGCATCTTGCTGCAATTGACGTTCAGCTTTGGTTGCTTGATGTACCAAATCAATAAGATATCGGTATGGCTGAAACTCAACAATGCGCTGAATATTGCGATGCAGCCCAGCCATAAAACGTGCAATAGTTTGCTCTTCATCTTCATACACATTGGCTCTAATCATAGATTTCTCCATCTCCTTATAATACTCTTCAACAGAGAGACTTCCTTGCTTCAAATTCTGCAATTTATCAAAAAGATCACGCCGATAGTGCTTCGGCACAAAACGACTTCTCATTTCTCTCTTCATTTCATCCCAAGTTGCAATAGGATGTCTTCCATCTTCTTCACGATCACTGAGGAGCTGCTCCCACCATATCAGAGCATATCCTTCAAACTCCAGAGATGCCATTGCCAGCTTCTTCTCTTCTGAATAATTATGCAAGCGAAAGATTTTATCCACTTTCAGCTCCCAAGTGAAATAAGCTTCAGGATCAGACCCACCATCAAACTTTGGCATGGTAAACTTCAGTTTTCCCAGCCTCTCCTCATGGTTGCCTCTTCTACGATGTCGGCGACCATACCGATATTGAGAATGATCATCATCATCCTCCTTTTCAGATTCTTCGTCATCATGATTTCTTCGACCTTGACCTCTTCCCCTACCTCGATTCCTCCTTCCTTGTTCCCTTGAGCTTCTACTAGCAGCACTTCTATCACTCATATCTCCATCTTCACCATGGTTGCTTGCTCCATCACGAGGTTGGCGACGCCTTCTGATTTCAGTCATAAGGTTCTGAAGATCTTGTGTCAACCTATCTTGCTTTTCTTCTATGCTTTGTCGGAGTTCATTAAATTGTGCCAAAGTGACACAATCATCTATTCCATCACCCATCTTCCTGTAAGGTTAGCTGAATACAAATAATTTATATTTGTGGAATATGAAAATTTGGTGGCCCTCACAACTCATCTCTCTAACCACCAAGGCTCTTACGAATTCCTCTGCTGCAGATTACAAGGAAAACAAATGTGTGGTGGCAACTGAAAGTGATGGCGAGGCGAATACAAGAACAGAGAGTACCGATTACGATGGTTTTTTATGTGGAGCTTGGTGGGGAGTAATACACAAGGAATGCAATCTAAATTCTAGTTGTTGTAAAGTTAAGTAATGATCCAAACTAGAAGTTCTCTGACTAGTGCTGATCAAAAGATTCGAAGTGTATAAATAGATCACACACACGCAAAGAAATTTCAGAATTGATGCAAACAAGGAGTATGATTGGGATGCAAGTGTTGCAATCAGACCCAACCAAAGTTTTGCACCAAACAAAGATAGCAAACTGGTTGTGCACATAAACCAACTAATCTTTCAGACTTTCTCTCTGAACCTTTCTCAACTTTTTTTTTCACTTCACTCTTTTTTTGCACTTTCTTTTCTTTCTTTTTTGACACACTTTTTTTTTATATATATAGAACTAAAAAACAGGGATCAGATTATGAAACTTGCACAACTAAAGAAATAAAATAACAACCAGTATCTAGATAGGATCAAAGTTAACACAAAGGATGATATAGGCTATAGAGATTTTTTTTGTGGGGATTTTTAGATATAAAAGAGGCACAAAGAACATGGGAAGGATAAATGATCAGGAACTAAAACAAAGACTCTAATGGACTACGACTTAACCGAACTCACTAAAATAACAGATTGAAACAAAGGTCTAAGCAATATATTTTTCTGGCTTTTTGGTGGATAGGACGAAGCAAAATATATATGTAGCTAGGGATAAAATTCCTACCGTGGTAACGAAAGCTTTGATACCAGATGATGCGTCACGTTGTCCCGATCTTCACGACGTAGGATGAACACCGATAACTAGCTGAAGAACAGCCGGATAACTTGCTGCAAGCAGCGATAACTAGTGCAACCTGGCAAATAAAACTCGAAGCCAACCACCGTCTTTAACCGGCAACCTGAATCGAGGATTCGCCCAACCACACTCTCAAGGAACCAACCAACACAGCCTACAATCAATCAAGGAATACCTTGAAGGGAGTAGGAGCACCAATTGGGAGTGGATGAAGCCGCCGCCTATGTAATCCCGCGAGGAAATCACAAGAGCAAAGGGGTAGAGATCACTCTCTGGATTTGTTAGCACGCAGCTGAACAAAGGGGTTCTGTATTTCAAATATCAAAGTCTGCCATTACAATGAGTCTTAGGGGGTATTTATACTAGCAACAGCCCTGCTAGATAGGTATGAAAACGAAATAGAGTTTCTGAGGGAAGGCAATGTGAAAGGTCCCCTCGAATATGGATTCCCGAAGTGGCTTCGCGTGACTGTTGGCCTCCAGGGCAGTTTCCAATAAACTGACCATAACTTTTTGTTGGGAAGTCCAAATGATGAACCGTTTCTTGTGTGAAATTAGACTCAAAGAGATTTCTAGCAATGTATGCCAACCAGCATGAAACATTGTAGATTGGTACAGTTTTACTTGGCAAGTTGTACCAACATTCTGTCACGACAGACTGTTGACCTTCTGAGCAGTCTGTACTAATTCTGTCTACAGGCAATATGGAGTATCCAAACTGGTCGCCACTAGATTCATTGGAAAGTAGACTAGTCAAGCTTTCCAAAAAGTGCTCATGGACCTTCATAGCTTTTGTGAGTAAAAAGTTATGAAGATTCTTTGCACTGGTCCGTTTTTGACTTCTTCTGGAACTAGCACTGGTCCGTTCTTCATGGTCCGATTCTTCCTTCTCTTCTTCTATATACCTGAGTACAATCAAGGTACAACACTTAGGTAGTTTATAATTCTCATTAATGTTAAAATGAATCTCACAAAGTAGCGCGTGGACCTCTTGTTGTAGCTTCTTTGCACGACTACGTGTAATCGGTCCATCGATGACTTGAGCAGGTGTCGGTGTAGGTGAAACTTGAGTGGGTGTAGCTTGACTTGGAGCTTGTGACATCTTGCTTGGTGGCATGGTCATATCAGTCAGTAACTCAAATGAGGTCCAATGGGGTGAGCGGAAACTAGACCAGTGCATTAGATTGTCTCTTGCCGATATGGAGAGAAATGAGTCACTGCTGATAGCTGCCTCATACTTTTGGTTAGACACACTCAATGCTTTTGTGTTTGGCCATGGCCCTGCTTCTCCTACACTTGCCGATGTGCTTATGCTCACCGGCTTAGATGTATCCACTGCCGATACCACCCACCTATTTGATACCAAACCCAGTGCTAAGGTGGAAACTCGTTCTATCGACGGTTGGTCAGGGTACATCCAGAAGTACCGAAGAACAGGTCCTATCAATGTAAAGGAACAGACCACCTTTCTAAACATGTGGTTGGATAAATTCGTATTCTGTGGCCGATCGGCAGGACCAACTTCGGTTTACTTATCGGCAACCGAAAGATTAGCCAATGGCGGCCGATTTCCTCTTGGCCGATACTTGCTTGGTTCGGCCTATCACCTCCTCCACCAGGTAGCCCAGAAACTACTGCTTGGTCAATCCATCGGCAACTTAGGGGGTCCCTGGTGGTTCATCAATATGTGGCTTAGTCTTCACATGCACAAACGCCTTGAGTTCGATCTCTTCGCACAGCGCTTCCCTAGAGATATAGCCGAGGATCACGAACTGGGTGAAGAAGAATCGGCAACTCGTTCCCCTCTGAACTTTGGCGAAGCCGCCATAGTTTTGCCTCGCACAGGTGGCAATGCAGACCAGGTTAGTCAATTCTTCCAAACTCTGTATGAGGGTTTGACCAAGGAACAGCGGGCATGGATGCCCTATGAAGATCCAGACACCAGATTCCCTCTGACTTTCCACCCCTTCAATGATGCTCTCAACAAGGATCGTGAGGTGATGATGGCAATTATCACTCCTAGAGCTATACCGGTGAACTTCTTTGGTAGTGGGAAAAGTTCTAATCTGACTTATGAGTTCTACAATCCATCGGCACTAGCTCGTCAACTGGCTTTCGGCCAACTACCGATTGCACTTTGCTACGCTGATGTGATAAAGCCGCGGGAGATTATCACCAGCCATCTGGAATGGATCAGGGTAGCCCAACTTCCACCAAGCGACGATACAGATGTCGATCTATCGGCTTGGATCCCAGCTCTCTTCATCACTCAGGCATACAAACAGTGGTGGGAAGAATGGAAAGAGCACCTATTTTACAGATCGGCTCTTACATACCATGGTATGATCGACCCTCAATACAAAGTCCCCGATAACACTGTAAGTACTTCTAAACTGATGTTTCAATCCTTTCATTTTCACTTTCCATCAGTATCTTACTTCCTTGTTATATAAAGGTCGATGACACACCCCCATTGGTCAGCAGGAGTGGCAAGCCGATTGAGCTCCTTCCATCGGGCCCGATCTCTTTGATCGGTAACAACGCTCCAACCCTAGCTGCTATAATGCATCGGGGTGTGCGCCTCAAGAAAGATACCACCAAGCGGGCAAAGATATCCCCATCGGTAGCTGCTTCTACCCTAGCACAAGCCTTCAAGGTAATTTTTCAAATTCTTTTACTCATACCAATTCTGTTCTTATACTTATTACACTTGTACTCATAAACTTCTCACTATTGTATCCGCACACCGGTACATCGGCAAAGACCAGAAGTACGACTGCCGATGCCCCCCAGTCTAGTCAACCAAAGAGAAAAGGTTCCAAGAGTACCAGATTACAAGCAAAGCGCCAGAGAACAGCGACGCCTTCTCCTCCCCCAGTATCTCCAATCCTAGTAGAATCATCCCCTTCTTCTCCAGAAATCCAGACTCAGCAGATTCCATCTCCCCCTCAGTTACAAGAAGAACCCCAAGTGGTAGAACTCCAGCCAGAGGTACCTTAGCCAGAAGAAATACCGACTAATTTACACGAGCAGACCACCGATCCAGCAAGCCTAATCATAGCATCGGTAGTCTCCTCGATCCAGACAAGCACTGCACCCCCTCAAGGTAATATACTTTCCATTTACTGCTGATGAACCTATTTTTCCACTTTATTAATCACTTCTGTCAATCTTTCAACTGACATAGTTTCATCGGCGATCCCAGCCGATCAGCCAGTGGTTCCATCGGCGTCATCTAGTCAGAGGCGAGAGATAGCCCTAAATCAAGTGAGCTATCCAATCTCTACTTTCATTGTCATCAGTACTTAATCATGGAGTAACTTATTTTGTTTTCTTCCTCAGGAGCAGGATTCTCCCGACAGCTTGTTCTCCTTCGCCATCGAGATCTCTGAAGATGAAGGCGAGGAGGCAAGTACTTCTCGAGCTATTGGAATCTCATCAGCAGAAATCAGAGCAAAGTTAGAAGAATTATCGGCCCTTCTTCATCAAGACACGGCCCAATTGGTCGACGACTCCGATTCGGCCAAGGCTTTGTTCAAGACCCTCAGAGGCCAAATTCTTGCCGATGCCGAGGAGATCCTTTTCAAGGCTGCTCACTTAGAAAGTCGGTAGCTTCAATATCAAAAGGCCGCTCAGCGCCTTGCCGATAGAGCTAATCACGCCCAGCTCTCAGAAGAGATGATAAAAGTGAAGCTCCTTGCCGATGAAAAGCACAAGAGCATCGGCATCTTGAAATCCTCAGGAGATGCGCTGAAGCATAAGATCTCTAATCTATCGGCAAAGAGAGAAGCCCTGTTGGCAGAACTCAAACTGGTAGAAGAAGCTTTGTCCCAAGCTCAACAAGAAGAAAGCCAGCTGCCTGAGGCGATCAATCTTCTTGAACAAGAGCGAAATGTCAAAGCTCGCAAAGCACTGCAGATGAAGAAGAGGCTGAAGCCAGTGGAGGGCTCTGCCGATGATGACATGAAGGAGATAGAAGAAGCCAACCAGATCCGTCTACGCGCCATATCGACGATCCAGGCTTTGTTAAACATGTGAATTCTTCATCTGCAGCATATTTGCTCTTTTCTTTTAAACACTCCTAATATTTTGGTCTAGCCGATAGGACTGTTATCGGCACCTTTTAAAACATTAAGTCTGGCCCCAGATACACTTTTGATTCAACCGATAGGAATGTTATCGGCACTTAAACTTTCATGCATCAAGCCATATGTTGGGGTAATATCTCTTTAAATATTTGCCGTTCAATGCTCTGGGAAATTCAACTCCTTCGAGAGTTTCTAAGATATAGGCGTTGCTAGGAGCATATCGATTTATCCGATAGGGACCCTCCCAATTGGGAGACCACTTCCCAAATTTTGAACTTTTAGTCCCGATCGGTAAGATTAGTTTCCACACTAAGTCTCCATCGACAAACTCTTTTGCCTTTACCTTCTTATCATACCATCTGGCAACTCTCTTCTTATTTTCTTCTATACTTATCAAAGCCCTTAGCCGATGCCCTGCTAGATCATCCAACTCGTCTGTCATCAAAGTAGTGTAATCATCGGCAGCCAATTGATCTTGAAAAGATAGTCGCCTAGACCTAGTTTTAATTTCCCAAGGTAGCACTGCATCATGTCCATACACCAACTGATAAGGCGAGACTTTGGTTGATCCATGACAAGCCATCCGATACGACCATAAAGCTTCAATTAACAACGTATGCCACCTCCTAGATTTTCTTCAATCTTCCGTTTAATAAGCTTGATAATTCCTTTGTTAGATGCCTCGGCATGCCCATTAGCTTGAGCATAATAAGGAGAAAAATTTAATACTTTAATTCCCATACCGATTGCAAACTCATCAAACTCCCCTGATGTAAACATAGTACCCTGATCGGTAGTAATTGTTTGAGGAATTCCAAATCGGTAAATAATATGCTCTTTAACAAAATCAATCATATTGGCCGATGTTACTTTTTTCAAAATAATAGTTTCAACCCACTTAGTGAAGTAATCGGTGGCAACCAGGATGAATTTATGTCCTTTGCTTGATGGTGGGTAAATTTGGTCAATTAGGTCAATAGCCCATCCTCGGAACGGCCAAGGTTTAATAATGGGATTCATGGCTGATGCGGGTGCCCTTTGAACATTGCCAAACTTCTGACACCCTTGACACCCCTTGAAATATTTAAAGCAATCTTCAAGTATGGTTGGCCAATAATACCCATTCCTCCTAATCATCCATTTCATCTTAAAAGCCGATTGATGTGCTCCACATACCCCTTCATGGATTTCCCCCATTAGACCTCTAGCCTCATCATCACCTAAGCATTTGAGAAGAACTCCATCAACTGTTCAATAATATAATTCATCCTCGAGGAGCACATACTTGGTGGCTTGAAACCGAACACATCTCTCAACTTTCTTGGATGGATCCTTTAAGTAATCAACAATTTCTTTTCTCCAATCATCGGCACTGATTGCTGATATTGTGTTAACCATAGGTTGATACCCTGAAGCATGCTGAGCCAACCGATTGGCCTCTTCATTATGCAGTCGAGGAACATGCTCTAATCGGAAATCCTTGAATTCCTTTAACAGTTGCATACTCTTCTCATAATACGTTATTAAAACCTCACTTCGGTATTCATAACTTCCATCCAGCTGATTTATAACTAGCATAGAATCCCCAAAGATTTCAACAGCGTCAGCACGAACCTCTTTTAATAACTCCAACCCCTTAATCAAAGCTTGATACTCAGCTTGATTATTTGTTGACATAGCAACAATCAGCAAGGAGAATTCATACTTCCTTCCCTGAGGGGAAATTAACACTAT
Organism: Sorghum bicolor; assembly: GCF_000003195.3. Classification (NCBI taxonomy): domain Eukaryota; kingdom Viridiplantae; phylum Streptophyta; class Magnoliopsida; order Poales; family Poaceae; genus Sorghum; species Sorghum bicolor. Next base: position 25,818,719 of record NC_012875.2, read on the forward strand.
GCCGATTCGTGCCCCCCGGTCACACATGGATCCATCAAAGAAGAACGTCCAAGGCACAATTTCCAAAGTCTCTACTGCACCGCAATGTTGAGTTACAAAATTGGCCATAATCTTTCCTTTAACCGCCTTAGCCGATTCGTAACGCAAATCGAATTCCGACAGTGCCAAAATCCATTTACCGATTCTGCCACTCATGATCGGCATAGATAGCATATACCTGACCACATCATCTTTGTATATAACAGTGCATTCGGCCGATAGTAAATAGTGCCTCAATTTAGTACATGAGAAATATAGGCATAAACACAACTTTTCAATGACCGAATACCTGGTCTCAGCATCAACCAATCTCCTGCTTAAATAGTAAATCACATGTTCCTTCCCTTCAAATTCTTGAATTAAAGCCGAACCGATGACCATCCCATCGGTAGACAAATATAACCTGAATGGCTTTCCTTGCTGAGGTGGAATCAGAACTGGAGGATTTACCAAATAATTCTTGATTTCATCTAAAGCCAATTGTTGCTCCTTTCCCCATACGAACTCTTGATCGGCTTTCAATCTGAGTAAAGGACTGAAAGCACGAATTATACAAGACAAGTTAGATATAAATCTCCTGATAAAATTTACCTTACCGATCAAGGACTGGAGCTCAGTTTTGTTGGTAGGAGCAACTATTTTATTGATAGCATCAATGGATCTCCTACTAATTTCAATCCCCCTTTGATGCACCATGAAACCAAGGAATTGTCCTGTCGATACGCCAAATGCACACTTGTTAGGGTTCATCTTCAAACCATGCTTCCTTGTGCACTCCAACACCTTTCACAAATCGGCAAGATGTTTTGTGAAATCTCCAGACTTAACCACCACATCATCAATATCAATTTCCACCAGCTTGCCGATGAACTCATGAAAGATAAAATTCATAGCTCTCTGATAAGTAGCACCAGCATTTTTCAAGCCAAAGGTCATGACTATCCATTCGAACAACCCAACATGACCAGGACATCTAAATGCAGTCTTTGGAATATCTTCTTGAGCCACGAATATTTGATTGTATCCTGCATTGCCATCCATAAAGCTGATGATCCGATGCCCAGCTGCAGCATCAACTAGCAGATCGGCAACTGGCATTGGGTAACCATCCATCGGCGTAGCTTTATTAAGATTCCTGAAATCAATGCAAACCCAAAGCTTCCCATTTTTCTTGTAAACTGGAACAACATTGGAAATCCACTCGGCATACCGACACTGCCGAATAAATTTAGCTTAAATAAGTTTGGTTATTTCTGCCTTAATACCAGGAAGAATATTAGGATTACATCGGCGAGCTGGCTGTTGATGTGGCCGAAATCCAGACTTGATGCGTAACCGATGTTCAACAATTGATCGGTCCAAACCAGGAATCTTAGTATAATCCCAAGCAAAGCAATCTTTATATTCCTTTAACAAATTGGTTAACTGCTACTTACACTCAGAATTTAACTTAGCACTAATAAAAGTAGGTCTAGGCTTATCACCACTACCTATATCTACTTCTACCAAATCATCGGCCGATGTGAATCCCTGGCCTAATTTTCCATCATCAGCGAACCTATCCATTAAAACTCCTCATCAGAACCGACTGCTTGGATCAGTGGAACTTCATAATTGACAACTTTGAGGAACTCCTTCTCCCAAACTTCTCCTAAGATACACCTAGTTCTTTCATAAGTGTCCGCCTCTGCCGATGCAATAACATAGGAAGAATCTCCCGGGACAATCTCAATCTTGTCACCAACCCACTGGACCAAACATTGGTGCATTGTTGATGGAATGCAACAATTGGCATGAATCCAGTCTCTCCCTAGCAGCAGATTATAAGCACCTTTTCCACTGATCACAAAGAAAGTTGTCAGCAAGGTTTTGCTGCCGATGGTCAACTCGGCACAGATTGCTCCCTTAACCGGAGATAGATTTCCCTCAAAGTCTTTTAGCATCATATCGGTCTTGGTCAGATCCTGATCTCCTTTTCCAAGCTTCCGATAGACTGCATATGGCATGATGTTGATAGCAGCTCCACCATCAATCAATATCTTGGTCATCGGCTGACCATCAACTCTTCCTTTGTCAAACAGGGCTTTAAGATGCTACCTTTCATTGTCGGTGGGCTTTTCAAAGATAGCTGTCATCGGATCCAGAGCCAACTAAGCTATCTGGTCCGAAAACTCCAACTCCTCATCATCACTGGATGGTGCAAGGAACTCCATCGACAACATAAATACCATGTTAACATTTGTCGATGGCCCTTTCCCCTTAGAATCTGGTTGTTGCTGATCCCCAGACTGGCTAGAGTTCTCGCCCTTGCTTAGCTCTTCTCGTCTTTCGTGCTGCAGTCTCCTCTTTTGTGTCTTAGTCAACCCCTCCGGACACCATCGGGGAAGTGGTGACTACCTTGCCGATGGACGACGATGTTCCCTTGACTCCATCCGATGAGTATTAGCATCTCTGCAAAATATGAACTTATCGAGAACTCGTGCATTAGCCATCTCTTCAAGCTCTTCCTGGTTCCAGGGAAATATTCAACACGATCACCAAGCCTGTCATGTACACTGAGCCTGCCCCCCAGTCGATCATGAACTGACGCTCTCCCCGTGATCGGCCCATTAAACCGCCGATTATCATCATGATAGCGCCGATCGGATCTGTCATACCGATTGTAACCATTGCACTCAGGGCAATCTCTAACAGTGGGCAACTTGATGTTCTGCTCCCAACAATGGATAAAGAATGGACAATTCTAGTGACTTCTATGCCGATTCCACTCTTGACGGCGTCTTTCTTCTTCCCGACGATAGTCCTCTTGCTGGCGCCGATACCGATCCTCGCGTTGCTACCAAGTCTCCCGAGGCCTTCTATGAGTTATCACAATACCAGATCGGGGAGGCCTTCCCGAGATAGTTCCCTCCTGGATCAAGCCTTTTCCTTTTGCATCGGCAGTAGTGATCTGATGCTGAGGATCCACCGATGCACTTCTTTCAGCTGCTTCTGATGTCAAGACCTTGGACTTTCCCTTAGCATCCAGCATATTTGTTGGGAAAGGATGTTGATCAATCTTCATCGGCTTCTGAGTTTTGGAGCTATCAAATTTGATCCTCCCAGATTCTATAGCCGATTGCAGCTGTTGTCTAAAAACTTTGCACTCATTGGTGCTGTGAGAGGTTGCATTATGCCAATTGCAGTATTTCATCTTCAATTGTTTAGCCGATGGAATTACACGATTGGGTGACAATTTGATTTGACCTTCCTAAAGTAGAAAGTCAAATATCCTATCGGCTTTAGTAATGTCGAATGCAAACTTCTCTGGCTCCTTATGCCCAAAAGGGCCAGACATCGGCTTCTTATTCTTCACCCACTCTGTCAAGCTGATGACTGGCTCTTCATCAGAATCTGAGCTTGCTGCCTCTTCAACAAATGACACCTTTTTATTCCAAGCTCTCTTAGGTTCAAAGGGTTTGATATCCTGGTCGGAAATCCTCTGGACCAAGTGACTCAGGCTCTCGAATTCTTGAGAAGCATATTTATCCCTGATATGTGGCAACAAACCTTGGAAAGCCAAATCGGCTAGCTGCCGATCATCTAAAACCAGACTATAGCATTTATTCTTGACCTCCCGCAACCTCTGCACAAAAATTTCAACCAAGTCATCATTGTGTTGTTTCAATCTAACTAAATCGGTAATCTTCTTCTCATGGACTCCAGAAAAGAAGTATTTGTGGAATTGCTTCTCAAGAACGGCCCAAGTAATCACTGAATTAGGAGGCAATGATATAAACTAGGTGAAAGCCGATCCAGATAAAGATGATGAAAACAGTCGAACCCTCAATTCATCCCTGTTAGCAGCCTTGCCACATTGGATGATGAACCTGTTGCTCCATAGTTGATGTATCATCCTGTCCAGAAAACTTAGTAAAATCGGTGACCTTGTACCGATTTGGAAGTGGGATTAAATCATATGTAGGAGGATACAATGTCCGATAAGAGTAAGTGTTGACTTTGGGTTTTATCCCAAATTGGTGCCTCATTACTTCAGCTATCTTATCGGCCCAATAAGCATCGGCGTCTTGCCGATGGGGTAGTTATGGATCTGGCGCCTGCTGATAAATCTCCACGTGTCGCTGAGGCGCACGATCTGCATGGAACATAGGGTTGATCATCTGACCACCAAACTGTTGACCAAGATTCATCGGCTGGTTGACCATCCCTTGATTATGGAACCCAGGTTGGATCTGGCCTTGTTGAAACCCTATAGCCTGATGATTCTGTTGGGGCATTTGTGGGAAGACAAATTGTCCAGGCCATCCACTATTGGAATTCATCGGCATATGCCCTACCGATGACTGGTAATTGGGCATCATCATTGAATTGACGTACCCTGGCTGTGTCATAAACCTCTGCTGCGTCGGCATTGAGTCTGCCGATGCGTTAGGCATCTGGAATGTTGGAGCTTGAGAATTCCCAGTGTAAGGTCTTGCAGTAGTAGTCGTAGTATACTGGGGACTCTGATTCATCGGCAAATTTGGAGGTGCCGATGCCATAGGAGTCTTGCCTCTCGTGTCAGCCGTCTGAGACATTCCAGGTGTCTTCAGCATCATCTCTGGGGGCATACCATTGTTGATATTTGGGAACGCAATAAGGAATTGATCCGCAAGCTCATGGATATCGGTGAGCACTTCACCCGGGAGGTTATCCAGAGTATCGTATTTATTTTTTTACCACTAGGAGAAAGAGTGCATCTGAGTAACCCGGTCTATTACTACTAACCCTTTAGGCAACAAAGAATGTTTCTGGATGTGAGTGATAAATAGAGAAGACTACAACTGTAATCTTCTTCTAACCTTGGTAAGGATGATCCACTATTCTATTGGGGAGGCTAACGGAATCTAGACACCACAAAGGATGTTCAACCCGCACCTATAAACCCTATCCTTCCTGCTAACGAGATATGGTCTGCAAAGGTAACTCGGAAATGTCACGTTCCTCGCTACTACCACGGTCTAGCTAGTCAGGGAATATATATGAGTTTCCTAGCTTAAACACCACGTCTACGCTAGAGATGATTACTCTAAACTCTACGCGAAGAGATTAAAGTAAACTCATAAACCAAAAGAACAATAAAACAAGAACTTACTAGAATTTAGAAGTCGAAATACTGAAGAATCCTAGGAGCAAGCCTCGGGTTAGGAGAACTTGATCCCGCAGGTACAAGCTCGGAGTAGACACAGACAGGCCAGGCTTCCTCCAATCTACACCTCCACTCTATCTCTCTCAATCTAGTAGAAACTAGAAGATCTATTTCTACTCACATTGGTTGCTAAGCCTAAAAAGAAATTTATTTAGAGAAGAGGTTTTCCTTCGAGGGCTCACCTCAACTCTATGATAAACTTGTCCCCACCAGGGGACAGGGGGTCTGGTTTTATAGTCCCCTCAAGTGAACGTGAGCCATTGGATCAAACCGACATTGATTGGACGGTTATCCTTGATCCTTTAGGTCAGTGGAACGTCGTGTGCGAAAAGAGTCCCGAACGGAGTCTAGAGGGGAGCGCGCACCCATGTCCTCAGGGTGGGCGCCCTGGGCCTGGCCCCTTTCGGCCTCTGCTTCGTTCTCAAGGCTTCTGGACTGTTCTAGATGGTAGAAAATTGCGTGGTGCGATGATATCTCTATGTAATCCCGACATGTGGGCCTTTCTTCCTTATTTCCTGATAACCCCCTACAGAAACAGATAAACAACAAAACTCGTGGAATTCTGTCACATCAAACCCTAATTCTAGGTGTTGGTTGCATATTGGTCCTTTCTCTTGTTTATTTGATAATTAAAATTGATACTTAAGAACCGTCAACAAATACCCCCATACTTAGGCTTTTACTCGTCCTCGAGAAAAGGATGGTTAAGAACAATATCTGGGGTAAAACATTTTCTTTATATTTGGAGGGTGTTAAAATCCACTGTGTACTGTAGTCAGGGAAGTGTATGGTTAAGAGTAAAGATCCTTTCTTCTTAATCCTGTCACTTGGAGTTTTTATTTGTTTTTGAAAAGAAAGTTAGCATACCTTTTATCCTCATAGGTCTTCTCAGATCACTCATTATCTTTTATATATCTCACTGAGGCTGTTTTAATTTTCAAAAATTCTCAAGCATACTTACTTTGCATTTATTGCCTGATCAAAACGGGATCCGAGAAGGGGAATGTCATACTCTTAGATCAAAGGCTTTGGAAATTAAACTCTTTGTCAACTCTTGCTGGCATATTGCTTATTAGAGGGACCATGGGCTATCATTTTCTTTTTCTTCTCTCTTTTTTAAGTGGATACCGAGGTATCCCTAATTCTACTGCCGGACACTTGTCCATTTTTTCTGCGAGGTTATCGAGCACTTGCTCCTTTTTATTTCCTCGAAATATCTTTTTTTTTGCATAGCCCATGCCTCTAATGCAATAATACTTTGGAAGAGTGAATCTTTCTAAATAAATGTCTTGATCTTAGGTGTAACACCCCAGGTGTTTGCCACTAGTTATACTTTAGGTTTTGAGCTCAAACGTGCCAAGATAAGTGGTGATGATCATGTTAAGGGTCAACCCATGAAAGTGAGTCTCAAGCTAAACTTGGATAATGCACCCTTGCTTACATATAGCCTATTTTGAAAATGCATGCTTGGGTGACATTAATGGAACCTCTTTCATGTGTCCTACATCCATCACTACCTATAGTGATCACTCAAAGAGTTTCATGAAGTTTGGAATCAAAAGGTCACATGAAATGATAAGTTACATACTTATTGGAATGACCTCATTAAGTGAATGGAACCATGGGTCATCAACCAATCCTTGCAATCTTGCCCAAATAACTCTAGATGAACTCTACAACAAAAGTCATGAAGGGTACATGTTGAGCTTGTGCCTAGAAAATGCTTCAATTGGCCTAAAACCTTAATTCATGCTTTATCAAGTTGCTGCTTTGACCAAAGTGAAAGTTTGACTTCTTTACTAGTTCTGAGGTTTGACGTTAAATGAAAGTTGTAGTTTAGTTTCTGTAGAACAAACTTTGTTTAATGGTCAAGAGCTAGTTTGGTAGCTAACCTAGTCAAATTGAGTTTACAAGATTCAATGCAGTGCTATTTTGGAACTCCAGAATTTTGGCCAAGTCCTGAGGTGCTCAGTTTCGGGTACCCTAGTTGGGAGCCTTGTATCTTCCAAATAATACTGAACCAGTACAAGGTCCTTTAGTAAAAGTTTTAGTATAGTTTGCATACTACAATATTTGTTAAAGTTACTAAGTGTGAATCATCCTCTAAGCATGTCAACTAATAGTCAAAACATTGAATCTGCTATAATTTCCAGCACTTAGAGTTTCTAAGTCTAGGTTTGCAGTTCATCACGTTGGCATTCCGCGTTCTCCTAATTCTTACAAACAACTTGCTTGGGTCCCAAAATAAAAGTTGGAGTACATATGGTGGACAAGAGCATACCAAAATATGACACCAGTTTGACTTCGGTTTGGTCATCAATTTTGAGTTTTGCTAATCTTTATCAGTTTATTGACACTCATAGATTGGCATCAAATTATCTACTAATCTACAACTCTAATGACCAGGGCACATTAATCAAAGTTGTAGGGCAGGCCAAGCTTGGCAAACTTTTTTTTTGGTCCATGTCGAATTTCGGCCCGTAGGTGGCCCAAAATCGCTTTCCACCATGGCTACTCCGTCACCCGACACGTGTTCGACAGAATGCCTCGAAGGCCGGCACGTGGCCTGTGCGTGGCGAACATGCACAGCGCCCCCACCTCCATTGCTGCCACCTCCACCTTGCTTTTCCCCATCTGTGCCAGTGTGGAGAAGCACCAGAGCGTCCCCAACCTCCTTCACTCTCCTCACCCGCCCCCCTTGCCTCTCTCCTTGCTCTCTGCTCGCCATGGCAGTCCACCGCCATGGACGGACGAGCAGCTCGAGCTGCTGCTGCACCACTGCTTCCTGCAGCCTGGGCTAAGCTAGTGCCCGGCGTCGTGGCCTGCAGTCCCCGGGCTCCGACACTCTTTCTCCATGGTCGCAAGTGCCCATGGCCGGCCTGCTCCGTCTCTGTTCGTTAGTCTGATGGAAGGAGAAGGACCTCGGGTTAGAATAAGAAACAATTCAGGGTTCCAGATGCGAAGCCAAGACTAGACTCATATGAATAGTGTTACTGGGCTGTTGCGTGATTCATGGAAACTCTAGGGTTCCCGGTGCAAGATCTGTTTTCCTTTTCTTTTGTTTTTTTGCAGATCTTATGGGTGAAATTTGGAAATGCATAGAAATTCGTAGATAAGTCGAAAAATAGCAAATGTGGACTTTTTGGAATCCTTATGAAATTCTATATGCAGTAGATCTATATTATTGCATGTTTTAGTATGAAGTTTTAACGGTAAAAATAGATTTGTGCAGTTCGGTTTTAATTGCTTGTTATAATTGTCTTTTTCATAACCACTGTATTATTGCTCAAATAAATGTGAAAATACTGTGACAAGCTTTTCATATGATGTTTGATGTCTGGTAAATGTTTCATGAATTTAGGCATGATAGATTGGGAGTTATAAAAATAACAAATGCCCTGTGTTGCTTTGCTCCTATTCTGAGTAGATCTGCATGTTTGTATTGTTTGGCTCAGTTAGGTTGTGAATCATGCCTGGATGAAAATGTATATGTTTTAGTACTTTTCATAAGCTTTCCAAAAAGATAAATAGCACAATTTTTGGTTAAGCACATGTTTAGTTATAGTGGTTTAAAGTACTGTTCCAGTTTCTGTCTAAACCCAGACTGGATTGCATTGTTTGTTATGTAAAACCTTGATAGTTGTAGATTTAGCTCTAGATGTTTATAACAAAGATGTTCACAAATTAGTAAGCTTTCTAGAAAGTACATAACCATAATTTATGGGCATATGAAACTCAAGTTATGGCTGTTTAATATGGCACGATAGGTTCTGTCCATGTTTTGAACAGAGATGTCTTCGTGGGTCTTGATAAATGGATTATAATTATAAATAAAAATGTGAAAATGGAAAATGTTGGTCCATTACAATTATATGATATTGTTGTATCATGTTTATATATAATATGGCCATGTGTTTGAAGAAAATATGATTTATGCATTTATCTTGTTCTCACATGGTTAATTGCAATAGTCATTTGTCTTTTTCATAGATGTTGCTATGTTTATCCAAATACAATGAAAATTGTACAGTAGACTATGGATGGTATGTAGTAGCTACTGTAATATTTGTAGAATTTACTGTGCATGTTTGGTATATGTTCTTTATTTCACCTTATTATCCAAATAAATTAAGAAAGACATTAAATAAATTTATTTGTAATGTCCACTATGTTTCCTGGTGTTCTTTAGATATATGCAAACTGTTGGTAACAATAGTTTTGCTCAAATGCATGTTTGAAACATAAGTTAATAATTAACTGTTTGCAGTTGTTGTTTCTGGACAGTTTCTGGAACTGTTTGGATTACAATGTGTAAATGATGTTCTCTGTGAATCTTGTTTATAGCAAAGTTGTGGATAATTCACCTATCTAGCTGCTGTTAAAATTTGGTAGTATTTGGCCTTGTGGTTTGTGAGTTATGTCTGTTCAAAGTTGGATTCCAGAAATGGCTGCTCTCTGTTTGTCAGGGACAGATTCTGGAACTTTATAATTTCGACCAGCTTAAGTTGAGAATCATGCTTTGATATCTAAATATCAAATATAGATAATTTATTAAGCTTTCCATAATGTATTCTTGCATGTCTTTTGGAGTTTTATAACTCCAGTTATGATTTATTTTCTCAGCTGCTGTTAACAGTGCTAAAAATGGTAGATTCCTTGTATTGCTGTTGCTTGGTATATTGCTATGTATGACTCAGGTCTTTGATAATAGCCAAGTTAATACACCTGAAATCTTGCTTACTGAATGTCATGCCTAATATGATTAGTGTTGTATTCTTTGTTGACTTAGCATGTTGGTTGTGTAATCATTAAGTTGAGCAGTGAGATATGCTTAAGTATGTTTAGTGTAACCATGCTCTTGCCATGCTTCTTGTGTGTGATGCTTTGTCTATTGCACTTCTATGTGTTCATACATTTGCATCTTACATCTCATTTAGGTACGCTAGATGAACCACGTGAAGGACATGATGGTGGACATATCGGGATGATGGAAAGACTACACAAGTGTTGTGAACTTGGATGTCATCAAGATGGCGCAAGCTAACTTAACTGACTTGTGTCGGATTCCAGGCAAGCCCCAGAGCATTCTAAGTCTCCTACCCTCTCTTTTTATAAAAGTACAAGAGTATAACTCTATATGATGCATTAGGTGATAGGAGTTGAATGAAATCGTTGGTGCATATATTCCTACCTTGTCCACTATATGAAACTACCTGAACCCTTACTAGTATAAGGAAGACGTTCTATGCTTACCTATGCTTAGCTCAGTAGAAGCCAGGTGATTTCCTATCACCTGTGAGAGATAGGTGGATACCTGATCATGGTTGGCTATATTTGCTATCGTGGAAATAACCATGTGCTAATAATGAATTTGAGACCGGGCGGGATGACGATAGTGAAGCAACAAGGCATGGAGGTCTTGGGTGTGAATTTATCCCCGTCTGTGTCATTTAAGGACCGATACGCTGTACGTCCTCGTGTCATGTTGAACGCATGCCTAACACTTAGTTGTCCGAATAAGTCGTTCCGACCGCGAAGCCTACGAGTGCATCTCCGGCCGGATACCCCGATTTGGTTAAAGTGCGCACCCCGGTTGGTAGCAAGGATGTGCGGGGAGTCAATGGTGTAAGACCAAGGTGTCAGGTTAGAGTCCTGTCCTGGCAGATTGGCGGTCCCTGGGGGTGCGGCACCGTACGGACCCGTGACTTGGTCCGGAGTTGTGCTAAAGGTGATCCGAGCTGCCCACGCGAGGTATGCTTGGGTGAGTGTTAGGAATACCGCTCCAGCTGGATAGGAATCGATTCGAATCACCGTCTCTCCCGGATAGTGAGAACTTGACTCGAGCAGCGGCAACGTAGATTCACTAAATAAACTTAATGGTTATGATGATGATGATGGCTACATGATAAACCGGATATGGTTATTAATGTGATGCTTATTAATCAAGTGATTGCTATAGAATAGGTGCAAATCTAGCTATGGTAGCTTTATTGAATTTGATGCTAAAATATTGACTAAAAGGTTGAATGTAAGGACTCATGATAGTAATGCTCTTTTTGGCAAAGTTATGCTATCCAACCAACTGCACCAAAAAGCCTTGCATATCCTTGAGAGTCTTTTATTTCTCTCCTGTCGGGTAAGTCTAGCTGAGTACATTCTGTAACACCCTAGGTGTTAAGCATGCACTTAGTCTTACCAAAGCATGCATAAGCATTCTCATCAAGCATAGCATCACATGAGCATGTCATCCATCCAAAAATGTGATTTTATGTGCTTTATTCTATGTGATTTAAATGTGTTAAAAATATGATGCTTGCTTCTAAAATTGTGAAATATTCAAACTAGGTTGAATTGTGTGCAAGAAGATTTAAGAATATTTTTGTGCAATTTTTGGAGCCATAGAATTTGAGAAATGGAATTTATACAAAAATCCCCAAAATGAATTTATTTGAAAACCTAGAACTAGTTTTAATTTGTAATTCAAATTCTACTTGGAATTTGGTCTTGCTTATTAAAACAAAGTTGTAGGGTTTTTGTTTTGGAACAACTTTGCTTTTGGGGGAAAAGGGTTAAAATGATTTTTAAATAGTCCAAATAAATTTAGAAAGAATTTGAGAAAAGAAATTCAAAAAAATAGAAAGGGGGACAGGCGCTGCTGGGCCAACCCCGCCTCCCTTTCGGCCCAGCCAGCGGCCCGGCCTGCCTCCCCCTCCCCTCTCTCTCCCGCGCGCGGCGCCCGCCTCGCCCCATCCAGCGACGGCGTTGGGCGCGCCGCGGCCGGCCACCTCCACCCCCCCTGGTCGGGACGCCGACCCGCGCCCCCAGACCACTCCCTCCATCCTGTCGCCCGCACCTCTCCCTCCTTCCTCCGTCCGCGCAGCAGCAGCAGCCGCAGTTCCGCCGCGCGCCATTGCCGGAGCAAGCCCCGCCGCTCGCCGCCGGCCGCACCAGAGCTTCAAGCTCGACGCCAAGAGCACCAGCGCACTCGCCGTCGTCGCGGTAAGCCCCTGCGTGCGCTCTACCGAGGTGAGAAGCAGCCGTGCGCCGTGAATCGCTCGCCGGAGTTGCTCCGACCTCGTCGGAGTGCTCCGCGCGCGACGGATCTTGCTGTATCCTGCCTCTTTTCGCTCGTTCTGTGGTGCGCTAGGTCGGTAGTGAGGTGAGGGAGCTCGGAGGGTCGTTTGCGCGCGCTCTACCGCACCGGAGCGGCCTGGCCACGGCGAGCAGCGCCGGCGTGCCGCCATGCACGCTCGTCGGAGGTGTTCCGGTCATCCTCCGGTCAATCCGAGGGTACCCCTGGATGCGCCTCACTGCGGGGAGCACGCTGGTGCTCACCCCGTGGCCGGAGACCTCGCCGTCGGCGAAAGCCGGCCGGCCGAAGCTCGGCCAGTGTGTTGCACGGCTGACCTGTGGGGTCACGGCCCCAGATCCCACCTATCAGTGCCTCTGCGGGTGTGGATGTGGGTGAGTTTAGCATTTTGCGTCAGTTTTCTTAAATAAATGTTTGTTGACGGTCCTTAAGTACTAAAATTAATAATCAAATAAACATGGAAAAGGATCAATATGAAACAAACATCTAGAATTAGGGTTTTATCTGACAGAATTCCACGAGCTTTGGTGTTTATCTTTTTCTGCAGGGGGTTATCAGAGAATATGGAGAGAAGGCCCACATGTCATGTTTACAACGAGATAATTACGTGCCGCGCAATTTTCCTCAATCTAGAAGAATCCAGAAGCCACGGGAACGAACGAGAAGCTAATCGGGCTCTGGGGCAGGGCGCCCGCCCACCCCCCTTGGGTGCCCGTCCAGGCCAGGAGTCCAATCAGGACTCTGCTTCGGGGCTAAACTCCACCGACCTAAAGGATCAATCTAAACCATACAATCTATGTCGGTTTGATCTGACGGCCCACGTTCACTTGAGGGGACTATAAAACCAGACCCCCTGGCCCCTGGAGGAGAGAGGAGAAGAGAAGAAATCATTATGCAGAGGTAGTCATCAAAGTTAGGGTTTAGAGCTTCTCTCCCACAGAGAATTAGAATTAGCTACTCCCTAATCCTTCAAGTTTAGAGGTTTGATTAGATAGCAATTAGAGAAGTAGAGCACTACGCTCTGGATTCGGATCTTCGGTAATAAAGATTGGTATTATTCATATCTTTCTCTAATTCTTTGTTCTAATTGCATTATATCTCTAATTATTATGTTCTTAGTTTGCTCTAGTTCTATATTTGATATAGTTCTAATTGATAATGAGTTTATGTATAAGTTTGCAAAGCGCTTAGCTCTTGACGCGACAGAGTAGATTATGACTTAGTAGTTAGTAGATAACTTAGAATCCATTCTCTAGCTAATCCGACATCACCTACATATATGAGGAGTAGTCTATTTTCTAATCGCTGTGTTATTTATCCCTTGAACTTATAATTCATTATCATTATCTTTATGGTTTACCCCCTGCTAAAGTAAGTGACTGTGTGACGAGTTTCTCATTAGTAATCATGTTCTTGCAAGTTTATCTCTAATCTATGTCTTGATAGATTTTGCCCTTAATTTAATCTCCTTAGATCCCTTGAGAAAAATTATAAATAACGATACCTGTAATACTTATCCTGGTGAAATGCTACAATGAGGTATTTTATCTGTGCGCTTACGGATAGAATAGATTATTTTCTAGAGAGCCTTTACATTTATAAATACCTTTGTACACTCTGGCACCATGCTGGGGATGACAACCTAGTATTTAAGTGGTGTTAGCTTGTGTCAACAATATTTTCCAGAAATTGATTTAAAACTTGTAAAATCCATATCTTGAGTTCTACAGCTCTAAATCTGGTGAAATAAATTTTGGTGTGCTCTCTATTCTCAGATCTACAGTTTGATGTAATTGCATGTCATGTTTGAATACTTTTTCTAGACAGAAACAATTAATCCATGTTTTTGCTAGAATTAGAAAATGCATAGTAATTGAAATATAACTCAGAAAAATGTGAAACTTGTTTTGCTGGCATTGCATGTATGATTAGGCTCTAGGAAAAATATGTTACACATTATTTGCTGAATAAATGAATTTATGATGATTTAAATGCTTGCATGGCAGTGGTTTATGAGTTTTAATAAATATTTGGATCATGCAATTAATCTGGAAATTTTTGTGGGTGTTTCTTATGATATTAAGCAAATTATAAAAATATGAAATCTGCTGTTTGACACTTATACCACAGTAGAGTAATTGTACTTGCCTTTATTAATTAATCTTGTGATTTTTGTAGCTCAAAATAAGTGTCCAAAAATTATGGAAAATTTATGGTGGACTTTATGTTTGATTGGTAGTTTCCTGTAATATTTGTGGAATTTATTGATAAACAAAAATGCATGCCATCTTTGAGGGGTCTAAAAATGAATAAAGAAACTATGAATTGTTATATATGGGTTAATTAGAATAAAAGGGGTTTGGTGTATCTTTGAAGTATCTCGTGAGTTGCTGGTTACACTTGAAGTAATTAGTAGAAGAGAATGCAATAGATGTTTAATTCAATTGCATGTTCTTAGATGATGTTGACTACCTTGTAAATAATTACAAAAATCATCCATACATCACGTCATAGTCATCTGGTACTCTCTCGCATGAGCATTGCATCTCGGGCATCTCGCACTCCACTCATGAGCACACATGCATCATACAGGCTCGTAGGAGAATGAGGTGGGACCCGAGGAGCCAGAGGAGACACAGAAGCAGGAACCTCTGGGAGCACCGGAACCCGGAGAAGAGCTACAGGAGTGTCCGGATCACAGACCAAGCAAGTTTGAGAAAGGCAAGCTCCGGAGCATTCTAAGTCTCCCTATTCTCGCTAACTTACATGATATACTATGCTTGTTCTACTATGTTGCATGTACGTGATAGGAATTGCTTGATACCGTTGATGCGTATGTATTCCTTGTTATCCCTACTCGTTTATCTACCTTGTCCTATGTAGATAGGCACGGAGTCTTTGCTTAGCTTGCTTAGTCCGGTAGAAGTCGGGTGATTTCCTGTCACCTGCGAGATATAGGTGGATACCTGCTTGATTAAGCAGTGATTGCGTTGGGAAAGAATAACCAAGTGTGGAATGGAATTTGAGACCAGGCAGGGTCTTATGGTGGGTTGTCTATAGTGCCCCTGCCTGTGTCGATTAAGGACCGATCGTTGACGGCCCTCTTGTCATGTTGAACGCATGCCCCACACTTAGCTGGAAGGATAAGTCATTCCGACCGCGAAGCCTGAACACTATCTGGGCCGGGAGTCGAGCCGCCATGCGCTATATTGGTGATGGTTGAGGAGAACGACGAGGGCGCGGCGCGCAACCATGGTATACCTTGGATACCTCGGTCGCCGGAACGGTCCTCGGGTACTGGCGGTGCCTGCCGAACCCACGATTTGGTCCTGGATAGTGTAACACGGTGATCTGTAGCTCACTTGATCAGTGAGTGTGGTTTGTGTGGGGAATACCTCGCAGCTGGTTAGACATCGATTCGAATCGCCATCGCTCCTGGATAGTGAGCACTTGACATGAGCCATGTCCTCGTAGTAAGGACTATGGAACACTTGGGTTATAATGATAAATGGTTGCATGAATGCTACGATGAGGTACCATCATATTACTATACTTGCTTGTAATAGTACAGGTGCAAACCTAGATAATAGGTAATGATACTTCAACTTGAGCTAATTAAAAGAAGAAGGACCTCTATAGAATTTGGTTAGCCTTCATGATCCTTGATGAGTCTTTATTTTGAGTTTATGACGGGTAAGTCTAGCTGAGTACATTCTCGTACTCAGGGTTGTACTCCCATGTTATTTTGCAGATGGTCAAATGTACTATGGTTATTGCATCCTCTGCCTCTACCCAGCTATGGGTGATGACTAGACCAAGGGCAATGGTCACTCTACCTCCTCTTTTGCTTTTGTGGGAATGACCGAATTATGGCACTGTATCAGACTAAGCATGTGTGTGTTATTTTCGAACTATGAAGCTTCCGCTACTTATGAACCTGGTTTGTAATAACTTTAAGCCCTCTGATGTATTGTATGAATGTTTTCGAACTAGATGTAACTGTGGATGGTGACCGCTAAACTTATTACGATCTTGGGTGTATGCACGATCTGTGGTTTGAAATCCTTCGAGATTTCACGGACTACCGGGATTATATGGGCTTAAGCTCGATGGTTTGACTATGCCAATGGTCACTATTAGGCTTAATCTCTTATAATTTGGGCGGTTCTGTTACAGCTGGTATCGGAGCAAGGTTTAGCGAGTTACTGTTCATAAGTACGTTCTGAACTAAATCTAAACCGGTTTAATAAAAGATTCTTATTAATGATAATCAAGGTGACAACTAAGTTTTTGGAAAAACTATCTCGTGTGCCATGGTCATATCCTTTATGCCCAGTTAAGGACTCTAAGGTGGCTAGTTAAGTGCTAACTTGGGGGTTAATGCATCATATTTCTATTTCGTCGCTAATACGACGTGCAATAGTATGAGTACCATTCATTTGAGTGGTAATGTATGGATCAATTTTTCCTCTACGCCTCGGTAAGTGGGAGCTGTGAGAGCATGATCGGATACACTATCGGTCTAGGAGAGTGTTGTTAGGTGATGTGTCATGCACACATGTTTGGTGTGTTTGGGAACAGTACCGCATGTTGGGAGATTCCGTCCTGAGAGGCGATGCCGTCATTAGGGCGATGATGTGGGTAGTAGCACGTCATGTGCATGGATGGGGTGTCTGTGTATATTGGGTGTATAGCTTTAAATTCTTGTTCTGCATGTTCATACTGTGGTTGGGCTGAAATGAATTTTCTGCAGGTACACTAACCACGTTCTCGCTTAGAACGCTAGATACGTTATGAGAGAACGCTGTGTGCCACCGCATATACCGCTTAGTGTTAACTTTTGTTTCTAAGTTTGTGAGATCATAAGTCCGTGCATGCATCATGTTCATTTCATATCATTGCTTACTTTCCCCCTTAATTTAATCTATCCCAATTCTAAATAAAATGATTAAAGGTAATCCTCGATCTTATCTAAGGTATTCCATTTGCAGCAGATGGCACGCACTAGGCTCACTGCTCACAAGTCCACTGGTGGGCGGGCCCCTCGCCATCCGTTGGCAGCCAGGAGCTCGCGTCATAAGAGCAAGTTCCTGGAGGAGTTTGGGATGCCTACTTTGCTTTGGAGGGTGCTCAGTTCGATGGGGTATCCTGAAGGAAGGGAGCCTCGCTACTATTGGGATAAGGAGCAGCTTGGTGACGGGACCCTGGTGGGGATCGAGGCAGTGGTCCCTACCAGTGGAGGTGACCCCGCCTGGTGCGGTTGGGTGTACGAGTCCCGAGGTACCACGCCTTTCCACGGTGCCAGCAGGGCAGCTTTCGCAGCTCTGAGGGACCTCATGGAGAGGTTTCCCCAGGAGTTGGCCCACTCCTTCACTGGGGTGTTTCCCCAGGGTGACCCCTACACTTTGGTGTGGGATCAGTCCGAGGTGAATGCTCTAGAGAGGAGTGCGGATGAGGATCAGCACAGTGACAGCACAGCTATGAGTGCTATGTACGCTTTGATGAAGACCTATGGAGGCCTGGAACGTTGTTTAGGGCGCTTGTCCGGGTCTCTTCTCACTGTCCAGGATGAGAAGCGCCAGCTGCAGCGCGAGTCCGACACTGAGGTTGAGAGGCTGCAGGCAGAGTTGGCCCGCGTGACCCAAGAGAGGGACCAGGCGGTCTAGAAGAACAGTGAGCTGAGCCAGGACTTGCTTGCAGTGCGAGAGCAGAGAGACAGGGTGACTACTGCTCATACGAACTGCGAGCGCATGATAGTTCATGTGCTTGGTCAAAGGAATGAAGCCTGGCACGAGGAGGACACTTTGAGGGCCCGACAGCTAGAGCTTGAGCAGCAGCTAGCTAATGCTGCGGAGTACAATGAGAACTTGCATGAGGAGATCCACCAGCTGCATAATCAGCTCCACCCTCACCCCCTGCCTGGAGCAGCTGAGCTAGACTCTGAGGACGAGATGGACACAGATCCCGAGATAGGAGCAGCTGCTAGTGGAGATGAAGACGAAGAGGGCTCCGGCATGGACAGTGACCATAGCGAGTAGATGCGAGGGCTCTAGAGCTAGTCCTTCTTCTTTTGTTGTTGTTGTTGCATCCCATGTCTTGCACTTTTGGATCTAGGCTATGTAAAACTTTATGAGATGACGCTGAAAGTCCAGTGTATGTATGCTG
The DNA here is from genome assembly GCF_000003195.3 of Sorghum bicolor. Lineage (NCBI taxonomy): Eukaryota > Viridiplantae > Streptophyta > Magnoliopsida > Poales > Poaceae > Sorghum > Sorghum bicolor. Next base: position 25,837,201 of record NC_012875.2, read on the forward strand.
GCAAGTTTGGATGTACGCGAACCTTGTTGCTTGAATGTTAAGTATCTGTTAGTGATGTTGTATGTGGATGATGAATTGTTGTGCCTCTGTTTATTGTGCGAATTTATTTCCTTAGTAAATTCAGTGTGGCATAATTCTACATATGTCTACCGTTAACAGCAACTCCTAACGAATGCTTATCGTTGACGCATGCAGATGGTGCAAACACGTGGCGGGGGTAACAGCAACCCCGGTCTTGGAGTAGGTGCCTCCGGAGGTGGGGCTCAACGGAACGAGGAAAGAGCACCATCACCGCCACCACCACCGCCTCCTCCGTACACTGCGGACGTGTTTTTCGCACAGTTTCTGGGGAGCCAACGCAACATGGAGCAGATGCAGCGCAATATGGAAGAAGCCCTGCGTAACATAGCTGACAACACCCGCCGTGGGGATAACCAGGGCGGCCGTGAAGTCAACCAGTATAGCTCTTTCAAGGACTTCATGGATACCAAGCAACCAGTCTTCAAGGAGGCGTTGGAACCACTCGAGGCAGATGAGTGGATCAACACTATGGAGCAGAAGTTCTGTCTTCTTCGGATGACTGAAGAACTCAAGGCTGAGTATGCAGCGCATCAGTTGCAGGGACCTGCTGGGATTTGGTGGTCCCATCATCATACCACCTACCCAGAAGGGACCCCGATTACCTGGAACCGCTTCACCACCGCGTTCCGTGGAAATTATATTCCTCCGGGTGTGGTGGAAATGAAGGTTGGGGAATTCATGCGGCTGTCTTAGGGGACGAAGTCTGTAAAGGAGTATCTACACGCTTTTAACAATCTCGCTCGCTACGCCCCTGAGTTTGTGAACACAGAGGCCAAGAAGATTGCTAGTTTCCAGAGAGGCTTGAACCCAAAGATGCTGAAGACCATGGGTACAGGAGCCAGGGCTACCTTCAATGCTTATATCAGTGACTGTCTGACCCAGGAGAACAATAACAACAGCTATAGTGCATCCAAGTCTCGTAAGAGAGCTTTTGAGGCCGGGTCATCCCAGTTCAGGGCACCAGTGGCAGGGCGACAGCAGTATCATCCTCCTGCCCCGGGTGCTAGGTTTCGACCACCGCAGAGAAGGAACACCGGGCAGCCAACGCAGTAGAAGCCGTACAAGGTGGCGATAGCTCCTGCCAAGCCAAAGGCAATTCAAGCTGCGGCACCTGCCACCAACAATGCGACCAAGGGTCCATGCTACAACTGCCACAAGATGGGTCACTTTGCTAAGGAATGTCCCTACCCCAAGAGGCAACAGCCAACCTATCCAGCTCGTGTGCACCATACCTCGACCGAGGAGATTCCGGAAGGAGAACCGGTAACAGCTGGTATGTTTCCTGTCAACCAACATCTTGCAGTTGTTTTGTTTGATTCTGGATCATCACATTCATTCATGAGCCAAGCATTTGCACAAAAGCATGATCAACTAGTTACAGATCTGGGTTATGGCTATCGCATCAGCTCAGCAGGGGTAGATGTGTTAACAAATAGAGTGGTTCGAGGGGCAACCCTGGATATAAGTGGCTGGGTGTTTCAAGTGAATTTAGTAGTCATGCCTGGGTTAGTTTTGGATGTTATCATGGGCATGAACTGGATGAGAGAATGGGATGCTTTCATAGATACTGGGAAGAGGATGTTATCTCTCAGAGAACCCCAGGGCAGTAGCTCTTTTCAAGTACCTCTGCCCCGTCGCCTTGACTTTGCTAGCATCTCTTGTGCTACGCACGTGGTTCCATTACCACAGATCCCAGTAGTTTGTGAGTTCCCTGATGTTTTTCCCGAGGAATTACCAGGACTTCCCCCAGACAGGGAGGTAGAGTTTGCAATCGAGTTGATACCAGGTATAGCACCGATATCCAAAAGGCCATACCGGATGCCGCCAAATGAACTCGTGGAGTTGAAGAATCAACTAAAGGAGTTACTGGATAAAGGGTTCATCTGGCCAAGCTCTTCAGAATGGGGTTGTCCGACGTTGTTTGTGAAAAAGAAGGATCAATCGTTGCGCATGTGTGTGGACTATCGTCCACTCAATGCAGTGACAATCAAGAATAAGTATCCTTTGCCAAGGATCGATATCTAATTTGATCAGTTGTCCAAGGCAAAAGTGTTTTCCAAGATAGATTTGAGATCTGGGTATCACCAAATCAAGATTCGCCCGCAAGATATCCCGAAGACTGCTTTTTCCACCAGATATGGGTTGTATGAGTATCTGGTCATGTCCTTTGGGTTGACGAATGCTCCTGCATACTTCATGTATCTGATGAATTCAGTCTTTATGCTAGAGTTAGATAAGTTTGTTGTAGTGTTTATCGATGATATTCTGGTTTATTCAGAAAATGAGCAAGATCACGCCGAGCATCTGAGAATCATACTAACACGGTTACGAGAGCATCATTTGTATGCCAAGTTCAGCAAGTGTGAGTTCTGGTTGAAGAAGGTTCCTTTTCTAGGGCACATTTTATCTAAAGAAGGGATCGCCATGGATCCGTCGAAAGTGCAAGAAGTCATGGACTGGAAGGCACCAAATTCTGTCTCAGAAGTTAGAAGTTTTCTTGGTCTGGCCGGGTATTATCGTCGTTTCATACCCGACTTCTCCAAGATTGCTAAGCCAATGACCAATTTGCTACAAAAGGATCATAAGTTTGTCTGGACGGAGGGGTGTGAGCTAGCCTTCCGCACCTTGCGAATGTTGCTAACCACCGCTCCCGTTCTGGCGCAACCCAATATCGAGAAGCCTTTTGATGTGTTTTGCGACGCGTTGAAAAGTGGATTGGGGTGTGTGTTGATGCAAGATGGCAGAGTGATAGCTTACGCTTCACGACAGTTGAGAAAGCACGAAGGCAACTACCCAACTCACGACCTCGAGTTAGCAGCAGTAGTGCATGCTTTGAAGATTTGGAGACACTATTTGCTGGGAAATAAGTGTCATATCTATACCGATCATAAGAGTTTGAAGTATATCTTCACTCAGTCCGAGCTGAATATGAGGCAACGACGGTGGTTAGAGTTAATCAAGGATTATGATCTGGAGGTTCAATATCATCCGGGCAAAGCTAATGTGGTAGCAGATGCATTGAGTCGCAAACCGCACTATCAGGTGATTCAACCGTTGTTTGAAGATGGTTTCAATCTCATGCATCCTGAAGTCTTATGTCACATACAGCTCCATTGTTCACTTGAGAGTCAAGTCATTGAAGGTCAGAAAACAGACAAGGGTATTTTCGACATCAAAGAGAAGACCAAAGCTGACCCAAAAACTCAGTTTCGAGTTGATGAGAAAGGGGTATTGTGGTTTCAACATCGGTTAGTAGTCCCGAAAGATCGTGAATTGAAGAATCGCATCATGGATGAAGCCCATCTCTCTAAGCTTTCTATTCATCCTGGCAGTAGTAAAATGTATCAAGACCTAAAACCCCATTTTTGGTGGACCAAAATGAAGAAAGAAATAGCCGCATATGTGGCCCGTTGTGACACGTGTTGCAGAGTTAAGGCCATCCACATGAAACCTGCAGGTCTGTTACAACCGTTATTAGTTCCAGAGTGGAAATGGGAAGAGGTCAGTATGGACTTTATCACAGGTTTACCAACGACGAGGAAGGGGAATGACTCGATTTGGGTAATCATAGATCGATTGACTAAGTCGGCTCATTTCATTCCTGTGAAAACTCGTCAAAAGTATGCTGATATTTATATCGCAGAGATCGTCAAGTTACATGGCATTCCCAAAACCATCATATCGGATAGAGGACCACAGTTCACCGCTCACTTTTGGGAGCGAATGCATAAGAGTTTGGGGACCAGTCTAATAAGAAGCACCGCGTATCATCCCCAGACCTCAGGTCAAACTGAGAGGCTAAATCAAGTGTTAGAAGATATGCTGAGGGCCTGTGTACTATCGTCCAAGGGATCATGGGAGTCATGGTTACCTCTAGCTGAATTCTCATACAATAACAGCTATCAAGAGAGTATCAAGATGGCTCCGTTCGAAGCGTTGTATGGTCGGAGATGTAGAACTCCGTTAAACTGGGTTGAACCTGGTGAAAGGAGATACTATGGTATCGACTTCGTGAACGAAGCGGAGAAAAAGGTGCAAATCATACGACAGCATATGCGGGCAGCCCAATCGCGACAAAAGAGTTATGCTAATAAGAGAAGAAGGCCACTTGAATTCAATATAGGTGACTATGTGTACCTCAAGGTTACGCCAATGAAGAAAGTCCAACGTTTCCGAGTTCGAAGCAAGCTTGCACCCAGATATGTGGGACCGTATCAAATATTGGAAAGAAAAGGCCCCGTGACCTACAAGATTCAGTTACCTGAAGAGTTGTGTTCGATCTTTCCAGTCTTCCATGTGTCCCAGCTACGGAAATGTTTGAAAGTACCTGAGCAGAGGATTGAACCTCGAGGGATCAAAATAAAAGCAGACTTAGAGTATATAGAGCAGGTAGAAGGGATCGTAGATACCAAGGAACAAGTAACCCGAAACAGAGTTGTCAAAACATACAAGGTGGTGTGGAGTCATCATGACGATAGGGATGCCACCTGGGAAACCGAGGATAACCTAAAAACAGTTTATCCAAAATTTCATAAGAAATGGTTAGTAACCCAAATCTCAGGACGAGATTTCCCTAAGGGGGGAAGGGCTGTAACACCCTAGGTGTTAAGCATGCACTTAGTCTTACCAAAGCATGCATAAGCATTCTCATCAAGCATAGCATCACATGAGCATGTCATCCATCCAAAAATGTGATTTTATGTGCTTTATTCTATGTGATTTAAATGTGTTAAAAATATGATGCTTGCTTCTAAAATTGTGAAATATTCAAACTAGATTGAATTGTGTGCAAGAAGATTTAAGAATATTTTTGTGCAATTTTTGGAGCCATAGAATTTGAGAAATGGAATTTATACAAAAATCCCCAAAATGAATTTATTTGAAAACCTAGAACTAGTTTTAATTTGTAATTCAAATTCTATTTGGAATTTGGTCTTGCTTATTAAAACAAAGTTGTAGAGTTTTTGTTTTGGAACAACTTTGCTTTTGGGGTAAAAGGGTGAAAATGATTTTTAAATAGTCCAAATGAATTTTGAAAGAATTTGAGAAAAGAAATTCAAAAAAAAATAGAAAGGGGGATAGGCGCTGCTGGGCCAACCCCGCCTCCCTTACGGCCCAGCCAGCGGCCCGGCCTGCCTCCCCCTCCCCTCTCTCTCCCGCGCGCGGCGCCCGCCTCGCCCCATCCAGCGACGGCCACGTGGCCGCCGTACGCCGGCATTGGGCGCGCCGCGGCCGGCCACCTCCACCCCCCCTGGTCGGGACGCCGACCCGCGCCCCCAGACCACTCCCTCCATCCTGTTGCCCGCACCTCTCCCTCCTTCCTCCGTCCGCGCAGCAGTAGCAGCCGCAGTTCCGCCGTGCGCCATTGCCGGAGCAAGCCCCGCCGCTCGCCGCCGGCCGCACCAGAGCTTCAAGCTCGACGCCAAGAGCACCAGCGCACTCGCCGTCGTCGCGGTAAGCCCCTGCGTGCGCTCTACCGAGGTGAGAAGCAGCCGTGCGCCGTGAATCGCTCGCCGGAGTTGCTCCGACCTCGCCGGAGTGCTCCGCCACGACGGATCTTGCTGTATCCTGCCTCTTTTCGCTCGTTCTGTGGTGCGCTAGGTCGGTAGTGAGGTGAGGGAGCTCGGAGGGTCGTTTGCGCGCACTCTACCGCACCGGAGCGGCCTGGCCACGGCGAGCAGCGCCGCCGTGCCACCATGCACGCTCGTCAGAGGTGTTCTGGTCATCCTCCGGCCAATCCGAGGGTACCCCTGGATGCGCCTTGCTGCGGGGAGCACCCTGTTGCTCACCCCGTGGCCGGAGACCTCGCCGTCGGCGAAAGCCGGCCGGCCGAAGCTCGGCCAGTGTGTTGCACGGCTGACCTGTGGGGTCACGGCTCCGGATCCCACCTGTCAGTGCCTCTGCGGGTGTGGATCTGGGTGAGTTTAGCATTTTGCGTCGGTTTTCTTAAATAAATGTTTTCCAGAAATTGATTTAAAACTTGTAAAATCCATATCTTGAGTTCTACAGCTCTAAATCTGGTGAAATAAATTTTGGTGTGCTCTCTATTCTCAGATCTACAGTTTGATGTAATTGCATGTCATGGTTGAACACTTTTTCTAGACAGAAACAATTAATCCATGTTTTTGCTGGAAAATGTATAGTAATTGAAATATAACTCAGAAAAATGTGAAACTTGTTTTGCTGGCCTTGCATGTATGATTAGGCTCTAGGAAAAATATGTTACACATTATTTGCTGAATAAATGAATTTATGATGATTTAAATGCTTGCATGGCAGTGGTTTATGAGTTTTAATAAATATTTCGATCATGCAATTAATCTGTAAATTTTTGTGGGTGTTTCTTATGATATTAAGCAAATTATAAAAATATGAAATCTGCTGTTTGACACTTATACCACAGTAGAGTAATTGTACTTGCCTTTATTAATTAATCTTGTGATTTTTGTAGCTCAAAATAAGTGTCAAAAAATTATGGAAAATTTATGGTGGACTTTATGTTTGATTGGTAGTCTCCTATAATATTTGTGGAATTTATTGACAAACAGAAATGCATGCCATCTTTGAGGGGTCTAAAAATGAATAAAGAAACTATGAATTGTTATATATGGGTTAATTAGAATAAAAGGGGTTTGGTGTATCTTTGAAGTATCTCGTGAGTTGCTAGTCACACTTGAAGTAATTTGTAGAAGAGAATGCAATAGATGTTTAATTCAATTGCATGTTCTTGGATGATGTTGACTACCTTGTAAATAATTACAAAAATCATCCATACATCACGTCATAGTCATCTGGTATTCTCTCGCATGAGCATTGCATCTCGGGCATCTCGCACTCCACTCATGAGCACACATGCATCATACAGGCTCGTAGGAGAATGAGGTGGGACCCGAGGAGCCAGAGGAGACCCAGGAGCAGGAACCTCTGGGAGCACCGGAACCCGGAGAAGAGCTACAGGAGTGTCCGGATCACAGACCCAGCACGTTTGAGAAAGGCAAGCCCCAGAGCATTCTAAGTCTGCCTATTCTCGCTAACTTATATGATATACTATGCTTGTTCTACTATGTTGCATGTACGTGATAGGAATTGCTTGATATCGTTGATGCATATGTATTCCTTATTATCCCTACTCGTTTATCTACCTTGTCCTATGTAGATAGGCACGAAGTCTATGCTTAGCTTGCTTAGTCCGATAGAAGTCGGGTGATTTCCTGTCACCTACGAGATATAGGTGGATACTTGCTTGATTATGCAGTGATTGCGTTGGGAAAGAATAACCAAGTGTGGAATGGAATTTGAGACCAGGCAAGGTCTTATGGTGGGTTGTCTATAGTGCCCCAGCCTGTGTCGATTAAGGACCGATCGTTGATGGCCCTCTTGTCATGTTGAACGCATGCCCCACACTTAGCTGGAAGGATAAGTTGTTCCGACCGCGAAGCCTGAACACTATCCGGGCCGGGAGTCGAGCCGCCATGCGCTGTATTGGTGATGGTTGAGGAGAACGACGAGGGCGCGGCGCGCAACCTTGGTATATCTTGGATACCTCGGTCGCCGGAACGGTCCTCGGGTACTGGCGGTGCCTACCGAAACCGCGATTTGGTCCTGGATAGTGTAACACGGTGATCTGTAGCTCACTTGATCAGTGAGTGTGGTTTGTGTGGGGAATACCTCGCCAGCTGGTTAGAAATCGACTCGAATCGCCATCGCTCTTGGATAGTGAGCACTTGACATGAGCCATGTCCTCGTAGTAAGGACTATGGAACACTTGGGTTATAATGATAAATGGTTGCATGAATGCTACGATGAGGTACCATCATATTACTATACTTGCTTGTAATAGTACAGGTGCAAACCTAGATAATAGGTAATGATACTTCAACTTGAGCTAATTAAAACAAGAAGGACCTCTATAGAATTTGGTTAATAGAAGAGTGCTTTTATGCAAAAGTCATCAGCTACTCCACTATATAGCCTTCATGATCCCTGATGAGTCTTTATTTTGAGTTTATGATGGGTAAGTCTAGCTGAGTACATTCTCGTACTCAGGGTTCTACTCCCATGTTGTTTTGCAGATGGTCAAATGTACTATGGTTATTGCATCCTCTGCCTCTACCCAGCTATGGGTGATGACTAGACCAAGGGCGATGGTCACTCTACCTCCTCTTTTGCTTTTGTTGGAATGACCGAATTATGGCACTATATCAGACTAAGCATGTGTGTGTTATTTTCGAACTATGAAGCTTCCGCTACTTATGAACGTGGTTTGTAATAACTTTAAGCACTCTGATGTACTGTATGAATGTTTTCGAACTGGATGTAACTGTGGATGGTGACCGCTAAAGTTATTACGATCTTGGCTGTATGCACGATCTGTGGTTTGAAATCCTTCGAGATTTCACGGACTACCGGGATTATATGGGCTTAAGCTCGATGGTGTGACTATGCCAATGGTCACTATTAGGCTTAATCTCTTATAATTTGGGCTGTTCTGTTACACATTCGAGTACTCAGGGTTTATCCCACCATGTTGCAGGTGGAGTTTTCAGTCTGCTAAAGATGGTGGCTAACCGCCGGTGGGCTCGGTGATTCTATATAGTGTTCTCATCTACATGCTTTTGTCGGAGGATGTCACTTATGCTAGCAATGTATTTAGAACTTATGTTATTGTAATCATTTGAAAGCTATGTTGTTTTCTAATCAATTTGGAAATCCAAACTTGTACTATTAGTTGTGAACTCTTTTGTAATATTATTTCCGCTGCAAATCTCCGTGTATGTGATGTGTATTTGCTTAATCATGCGATCTTGGTGTAAAGTTGATTTACCGAGGTCCTTCGTGACACTCGGCAGACTACCGGGTTTATATAAGTGAGAGTATGCGTGTGTCAACGTGTTAAACGGGGACAGTCGTACTTAAGCTTGTATAAATTGGGCGGTTCTGTCACATTAGGGGCATGATAAATCTCTCAACAAGGGTCTAACTCATTTTGAACAAACTCAATACAGAGTAGATAGCTTTTATAATCATAATTAATATTTTCAATTTTTATCAGGCATATAAAACACTGAGGAAGGTAGCTAGAATTTTGAAGATTTTGAAATAAATTCTCCAAGCAATAATGATATCAAGAATAAGAAACTCATACTCTACCATCTCACATTCCATACTGTCTTAAGTAACACGGGTTTTAAAATGATTTTATAATAGTTGCAAGTTTTCAGGAAATATCACAGAGTGAGATTAGAAGAAACATTTTAAGCTTGTTAATTTATCATGTCGGAAACAATATTCTGCATAATCCAAGATATGTGTAATGTAAAGTGTGCAGAGCATGTACCTGAATTGTGGAGTGGTGTAGTCGAAGTGTGTTTGGTGTGTCGAGGGATCTCTCCCATACTTGTTTTCTGCTTTCTTGCACAAAAATAAAGTAGAGACACACAAGACATAATAATAATAATACTCTTTATTAATCTTGAGGCATTTATTACAAAAGACTAGTAGCAAACTGACGACAGTAGTAACAAACTGATGATAATAGTAAACCTAAACAGAGTTTAAAGATAAATGACTAAAATGCATTGCCTCAAGGTCTAATCTAGATAACTTAGCGGCGCTCTAACTCCTTAATCTTCTTTTTGGCACTGGCAAGATCCTGCCTAAGGTCTAGTATAATGGTGTTGTGGTTAGAGAGCTGTCTAGTGAGGGAATTAATCGAGGACTGGAGGTCTATGATAGCTCTGTCTAGCCTGCGAACGTCCTCATCAATATCTACTATAGTCTTGCGACGCTTGGGAGGTGTCTCAAAAGCATTGAGAGCGTGCTTCGGGGCTGCCTTTGGAGAGATGAAACGGACTTTGGCTGCTCTAATCCCTTCGAAATAAGGCCTTTCCTCCTCCGTAGTGTAGCGTATGCTGCTGATCTCGCCGCTCCGATTGGTCTTGACTCCAACGACCCTCTCATTGGGTCTAGGTGGAAGGATCCTTGTGCCGGTTGGCACCTTGATGGTGGTCTTCATCTTGGATGATGATCCCTTGAGAAGTAGGGGTTGTGGTGGTGCGGTGAGAACTGGTTGAGCATGGTAGGATTGGGCGGAGCTGCGTTGGCGTAATGGCATAGCTTCTAGCTGTCGCTCTGTGTTGGCTGGGACAACAGCACGGGCATAGAGGTCTTCCGCAAGCTCCATGTTGAGGTTGAAGGGGACGACTTCCCAATCATCGTGGAACTTCTCGGACATTGGAGTAGCGAGGAACTAATCAAGCTCTAATTGAAGAAGAAGAGAAGGCTTGGTGGATTGGTGTTTTAAAACTGATGTCAGGGGTCTGTTTATATAGGGGTCAAAAAGTGCCTCTAGGGGTTGTTCGGGTTGCTCCCGTCGATGTGCGTGCGAAACTTTCCATCTGAGGGATTATTTGGATTACCATAAGTGCATTTTCCATAACAGAGAAAATCGGGACCGAGGGGGAACAGGAGCTGGGCGCCCGCCCACCTGATCTGGGCGCCCGCCCTCTCTTTGTCTCCTCTGTGGGTCCGCTTCCTCGAGCGTGTTTCTAGATGCAAAACTATTTAGGAAAATATATGTATGGCCCAAAAACGTCAGACTAAAAAGGTCGGGCTCTAATTCTCCATGGGAAGGTAAAAATGGACTACGTCTATTTCTTCTAATTCTTTATTTGGCTCTAAAAATAATTTAAGACGTTGACCATTTACCTTGAATAACGTACCTTCGTCATTTTGAAGTGTGATAGCTCTGTGGGATGATGAATTGATTACCTTGAATGGTCCTTCCCATTTGCTCCGGAGTTTTCCATGCCCGAAAAGCTTCACCCTGGAATTAAAAAGTAATACCTTATCTCCGGGTGTGAACTCCTTCTTCTTGATTCTCTTGTCATGCCACCTTTTGACTCTTTCTTTGTAAATCTTTGAATTGTGATATGCTTTCTCTCGCCATTCTTCCAATTCTGATAGTTGCATTCTTCTATGATCTCCAGCAACATCTAGGTCCATATTCCATCTCTTTATGGCCCAGTGTGCTTTGAACTCTAGTTCAATAGGTATGTGGCAAGTCTTCCCGTACACCAATTGGTATGGAGACATTCCAATTGGGGTCTTGTATGCTGTCCGGTATGCCCAGAGTGCATCGGGTAACTTGTCTTTCCACGCCGTTCCCATTTCATTTACTGTCTTCTAAAGAATATTCTTGATTTGTTTGTTGCAAGTCTCTGCTTGGCCACTTGTCTGAGGATGGTAGGGGGTAGCGACGTTATGACGGATTCCATGTTTTGATAGATATTGCTTGAAGCGTTTATCGATGAAGTGTGCTCCTCCATCACTTATCACTACTCTAGGGACCCCAAATCTTGGAAATATAATTTCTTCAAACATCCTCTTTGAACTGATGTTGTCGGCATGCTTGCAAGGTAATGCCTCTACCACTTGGAGACGTAGTCAACTGCCACCAAGATGTACTCACACTTCTTTGATGGAGGAAATGGACCCATATAGTCTATTCCCCAGACATCAAAGAGCTCAATCTGAAGGTTGTTGGTGAGTGGCATGGCATCTCTTGTATTTATGTTTCTGTGCCTTTGACATGGCCCACATCTTCTGATATATTGCTTCGTGTCTTCATACATTGTAGGCCAGTAGAATCCACACTGCTAGATCTTTGAATGTGTACGGAATGCTCCATAGTGACCTCCATATGGTGATGAATGACATCTGTCGAAGATCTTCCATCCTTCCTCAGTGGTCACACATCTCCCGAGTAAGCCATCAGAGCATACTCGGAAGAGGTATGGCTCATCCCATATATGTGAATGACTTTCTTGAATAAGCTTCTTCTTGTTTGCTCCTGGTGGTACATACCCTGAAACCATAAAATTAACAATACCTGCATACCAGGGGTCAGACCTGTTAATCCCGTAGAGCATGTCGTCCCGGAGTGAATCATTGATGGGGGTTTCCTGTGCACTCTTAAAATACATTCTAGACAAGTGATCTGCAACAGAATTTTCTACTCCCTTTTTATCTTTTATTTCTAAGTCAAATTCTTGGAGTAATAAGATCCATCTAATCAGGCGAGGTTTAGCATCTTTTTTAGTGAGCAAATATTTTAGTGCAGCATGATCAGTGTAAACAATTATTTTAGCTCCAACTAAATAAGATCTAAATTTATCAATGGCAAAGAAAACAGCCAGAAGCTCTTTTTCAGTGGTTGCATAGTTAAGTTGAGCTCCTATCAAAGTTTTACTGGCATAAGCAATTGCATGATGCTTCTTATTTCTAGTTTGTCCCAAAACTGCCCCCACAGCATAATCACTAGTATCACACATAATTTCAAAAGGCAACGACCAATCAGGGGGTTGAATGATTGGTGCAGAGATGAGTGCTTTCTTTAATAAATTAAAAGATGTTAGACATGCATCATCAAATTCGAAAGGAGCATCCTTGGCTAGCAAAAGAATAAGTGGTCTAGCAATGAATAAAAAATCTTTTATGAATCTATGATAAAAACTAGCATGGCCAAGAAAGCTTCGAATTCCTTTTATATTCACAGGTGGAGGTAGTTGTATAATTACTTCAATTTTAGCTTTGTCTACCTCAATACCTCTTTCAGACACTAGGTGTCCCAGCACTATTCCTTCCCTAACCATGAAATGACATTTTTCCCAATTAAGGACTAAGTGCTTTTCTTCACATCTTTGCAAAACCTTGTCTAAGTTTTCAAGAAAACTATCAAAAGTTTTTCCATAAACAGAGAAATCATCCATGAAAACTTCCATAATCTCTTCAATCATATCAGAAAATATAGACATCATGCATCTTTGAAAAGAGGCTGGTGCATTACATAACCCAAAAGACATTCTACGGTAAGCATAAGTTCCATATGGGCATGTAAAAGTGGTTTTGCTTTGATCATCGGGATGGATCGGGATTTGGTGATACCCTGAATATCCATCTAAGAAACAGAAGAACGAATGGTTCGCTAATCGCTCTAGCATCTCATCTATGAAAGGTAAAGGAAAGTGATCCTTTCTCGTGGCTTTGTTTAGTTTTCTACAGTCTATGCACATACGCCATCCTGTGACGGTGCGTTGCGGAATTAGCTTGTTCTTTTCATTCATAATAACTGTCATGCCTCCCTTTTTAGGCACAACTTGTACTGGGCTTACCCACTCACTGTGCGGCACAGGATATATAATCCCTGCATGCAGTAACTTTATAACTTCCTTTTTAACTACCTCTCTCATAGTGTTGTTAAGGCTACGTTGGGGTTCTCGAGAAGGTGAAACAAAAGGATCTGTTGGAATACGATGGGTACAAATCATAGGACTGATTCCTGTAAGATCTTGGAGTGAGTAGCCGAAAACTGAGTGATGTTTCTCAAAAATGGTCATTAATCGCAGAGTTTGCTCCTGAGTGAGTTTATCGCTAATGATCACAGGAAACTCTGGATTATTGTTTAGGAAAGCATAGATAAGACCGGGTGGTAAAGTTTTAAGCTCTATGGGGGGTCTAGGTGTTTCTGCAAACTCATCTAAGGGTTCAGGTTCAGAAGGTTCGGCTTCTTCTTCTATGAAGAAAGGAGTTTCCTCTTCTAAGTCTGATTCTTCTAAAAGTTCAAGAGATGTAGCCTTTACCTCCTCCATAGGATCAGGCAAAAGATATGACTCGGCCTTATTGTTTAAGGAGTGTGAAATTGTTATTGGGATTTTAAAGGCTTTTCCAAAAGAAATGTGTAGCTTTCCAGTATGACCTTCATAAAGGAGTCTTCTAAAAGGTTGTCCTATCAACAGGTCGAAGTCCCATGTATCAAAGATATAGTAGTTCAAATGAACCATGGAGCCTTCTACTGTAAGAGGTAGGACATTAATAATTCCAAGACTGGGGACTAATCATCCCGAAGATTCCTTTATGACCTTTGTTGTGGGGGTTAAGACAAGATTTTTAAATAGTTTAAGTGCAAAAGATTCAGACATGATGTTAATCCCCACAACAGGATTATAAAGAGCATTAAATCGATCAGAATTATAAGCACAGCGTATAGTTATAGAGGGTGTGTCCAAACGGATCACATCAGAGGAAAGCTCCGATTCCTCCAACCACTCGCTACTCATGACTGAGATAAGCTCTCTCAATTGATATTCACTTGGCAAATAAATGCTAAACTGGCCGTTTTGGGGTTTGTCAATAGAATGGTAGTTTGAAATATTTCCAAAATCGGCAAAAAGATCGGATTCTATATCCAGCATGAAGTCCGGTGGTGGAATTTCTTCCTCTTGTGGCTCAGAACCTAGGATAGCTAAAGTAGATGAAGAATTTGGCAGAGTGTCTACTTTGTCTTCGTAGGTTTCATCATGAAGGGTATTATCCATCTCAGCTTCTAGGATTCTATCTAGGATCACTCTAGCTTCATCAGTAGGGATGTGAAAGAAAGAACCTCTAGACATTGTGTGTAGCATTTGTTTATGATTTTTCTGAAGACCTCGAAAAAAGTGAAATAAAAGAACAGGGTCTTCAAGATTAAGGTTTGGACCAGATTCTAAAAGATCAGAAAAATGTTTCCAGGATTTTCCCAAAGTTTCATTACCTTTTTGTTTAAAAGATGGGACTTCGAGTCTAAGGTTGCCAATACGGTCGAGGGAATAAAAATTTAGACAAAAGTTGGCTCGTAAAACTCCCCATTCACTCGTTGTTGACTTACCTTCTGAGTGTACCATTGTCTAGCTTCTCCCCTTAAGGAAAAAGGAAAAAGCTTCCAACGTAAAGTTTTATCAGAAATGCCTTCAATGCGAAGACAATCACATGTTTGCTCAAAATCTCTAATATGAAGGTAAGGGTTTTCGTCTTCCTTTCTCGAAAAAGATAGGTTTTGAATCATGGCAATCAACCTAGAACTTAACCTATACTGGGATGTTTGGATAGGCTGTGATGATTCCCATGGTAAAAGGTCAGTTTCTAAAGGTGTTGCAAATTGGAAGATTGATTTAGAATCTTGGTTTTCCATAAGGTAAGAGTAAAGAAAATAAATATAGAATATAAAAGATAAGAAAAGATAAAAGTATAGATACAAGCTAGTAGTAAGACTCAAGGTTATCTCAGCAAACCGTCTTTCTCCCCGGCAACGGCGCCACAAATGCTTGTTGATATTTGGGAACGCAATAAGGAATTGATCCGCAAGCGCACGGATATCGGTGAGCACTTCACCTGGGAGGTTATCCAGAGTATCGTATTTATTTTTTTACCACTAGGAGAAAGAGTGCATCTGACTAACCTGGTCTATTACTACTAACCCTTTAGGCAACAAAGAATGTTTCTCGATGTGAGTGATAAATAGAGAAGACTACAACTGTAATCTTCTTCTAACCTTGGTAAGGATGATCCATTGTTCTATTGGGGAGGCTAATGGAATCTAGACACCACAAAGGATGTTCAACCCGCACCTATAAACCCTATCCTTCCTGCTAACAAGATATGGTCTGCAAAGGTAACTCGGAAATGTCACGTTCCTCGCTACTACCACGGTCTAGCTAGTCAGGGAATATCTATGAGTATCCTAGCTTAAACACCACGTCTACGCTAGAGATGATTACTCTAAACTCTACGCGAAGAGATTAAAGTAAACTCATAAATCAAAAGAACAATAAAACAAGAACTTACTAGAATTTAGTAGTCGAAATACTGAAGAATCCTAGGAGCAAGCCTCGGGTTAGGAGAACTTGATCCCGCAGGTACAAGCTCGGAGTAGACACCGACAGGCCGGGCTTCCTCCAATCTACACCTCCACTCTATCTCTCTTAATCTAGTAGAGACTAGAAGATCTATTTCTACTCACATTGGTTGCTAAGCCTAAAAAGAAATTTTATTTAGAGAAGAGGTTTTCCTTCGAGGGCTCCCCTCAACTCTATGATGAACTTGTCTCCTCTAGGGGCCAGGGGGTCTGGTTTTATAGTCCCCTCAAGTGAACGTAAGCCATTGGATCAAACCGACATTGATTGGACGGTTATCCTTGATCCTTTAGGTCGGTGGAACGTCGTGTGCGAAAAGAGTCCCGAACGGAGTCCAGAGGGGGGCGGGCGCCCAGGTCCTCAGGCCGGGCGCCCTGGGCCTGGCCCCTTTCGCCCTCTGCTTCGTTCTCAAGGTTTCTAGAGTCTTCTAGATGGTAGAAAATTGCACGGTGCGTTGATATCCCTATGTAATCCTGACATGTGGGCCTTTCTTCCTTATTTCCTGATAACCCCCTGCAGAAACAGATAAACAACAAAACTCGTGGAATTCTATCAGATCAAACCCTAATTCTAGGTGTTGGTTGCATATTGGTCCTTTCTCTTGTTTATTTGATAATTAAAATTGATACTTAAGAACCGTCAACAACCATAACCCCACCAGTTAGGATGAACAGATCTCGACATTGCCGATGCTAATAGGTCTGTAGTGAGCTTGATCGACTCATCTGATGTTGATGGGTTGGTCGGCATTGGCGTGGATTGCGCGTTAGTGACTCCTAACGTACTTGGAGGAACACCTGTTTCTGCGCCCGCAGCGGTTATAGCAGCCGATAGAGTTGTGACAACTGGTGACCCCGGCTGATGATGAGAAGGACCAACATAATTTGGTGGCAATTGTCCTTCTTTGAAAGTTCTAGCCACGGCATTGAAAACCGTATTGGACAGCACACCAGCTTGATTGATCAAGGCACGGTTAACAGCACTATCAACCATGTCTTGAAGTTTACCAGGATTGGCTTCCAAAGTAACCTGCCGAGGCATCAACAGTGCTTCCTTCTGGATCACCTCGCCACTCCTGTTTATGCTGAAAGATTTCAAACATTGCTGCTTGTAATCCTCCATGGCTTTCGCAATAGCTTGCTTCTGCTCATCCTTGAGATTGGCTTCCGTCACAGGGATGACGTTCTCCAGGTCGAACTCGGTAGTCGACATGTTGATCTTGATCTTGAATAGGTCCCACTGGGCGTGCCAAAAGATGTGTTGGTGCCAAAGCTGATCTGCAAACACAAAGGGCTAATACCCGATTCAAACGTTAAGGCGTGCCAGCCGATTTGACCTTACTATCGGCAAAGGTGATAACTCGAATACTTTGGTCCCGACAACAGCGATGCGCCCGGATGTCATGGCCAAGAGGTATTCACACGGAACTCGAGAATACGCCGAGCTTAAGTCGACGAACTCCTAAGAACCCGTAGTAAAAAGGAAAATATCACGAAGTCGTCGAAAAAGTAGATGTTGGAATATGAGTAAAACCTTGTGTTTGATTGATTGATAGATATCTCATTACAAGGCCCTAGGGTCTACATTTATACCCTGCTCAAAGAGCTACAACTAGACACGACTAGGACTCGACTTCCAAATTAAACAGAATCCGTATACAAAACGAATTTAAATATCTATGGAAAACACAAAACTATTCTCCCGTGGCAAACCGGGACACCACCATAGATCAATCGGCAACCTTCACGTTCTCCTTCCGAGTCATCGGCAGACTTCTCATCATAGCCATCGGCAAAGACTAACACTGACCAACGGCATGAATGCGTCACCACTTCTGGACTTAGTCACATTCAGCTGTCTCTTCATCGGCAACCACCCTCATCGGCAACTCCCCTGCAGACCGCCCCATCTTACCGATCTATACTTTACCGATCCCTGGGTACGTGTCCAAAAATGGTGTCAACAAAATGCTATATAAATAATAGTTTGGTAAGTAACATATAGTTTTCTGGTAATCTTGTATCATGAGTGTTCTGATGAGTCACTTGGTTGACACCAAATATGCTTTTGCCATGTTAATAAATAATTAATTTAAGGTTAATTAGCTTTTCTGGACAGCAAAGGATAAATCTGGTGATTGATTGATGCTAAGTATGTTTTCTGGAGAACTTGTCTATACCAAAGTTGTTGTATACTTTGTGTTCTAGCTGTGGTAAAATTTGGGGAGCATTTGGCCCAGTAGTTCAAAAGTTATAGCTGTTCCAAGTCAGGTTCCAGAAATAGGTGCTCTCTATTTATCTGAGACAGAATCTGGAACTTTGTTTATTCAACCTGTTTAACTTGTGAATCATGTTGAGGTGTCTAAAGATGAAATGTGAATAATTTCATAGGATTTCCAGAACGTCTTAATTCATGTTTGTTGGATCTGTACATCTCCAG
The DNA here is from genome assembly GCF_000003195.3 of Sorghum bicolor. NCBI lineage: Eukaryota > Viridiplantae > Streptophyta > Magnoliopsida > Poales > Poaceae > Sorghum > Sorghum bicolor. The sequence continues at coordinate 25,855,449 of NC_012875.2, forward strand.
TTATGAGCTGTTCTTTGGGCTGTCTTGCTGAGTATAGAGTGTTGATAGTTTGTGTAGTTAGTTTGTAACTTTGTTAGATCTTGTGGAGTTCTTGTGTAAACTTGTTGAAAAGTTTACTCACTAAATGAGTGTCGAGTGAGGCTTTGGTAATCAAAATTGTGTGATGCATCCATCATTCCTTGTATGCATGCATCTCTTACTCACTGCACATACATGCAATAGGTGCATCGGAAGTCGGAGCTCAGTACGAGATCGAGAGGGTGGACCCGGAAGGCCAGGAGAACACCCCGGAGCCGAAGACCTAGCCAATAGGATCTGAGGAGCCCGAAGAGGAAGTCGAGCGCCCAAGTCACGAGCCCGCGTCTTTCGTGAAAGGCAAGCCCCGGAGCATTATAAGCCTCCTATTTTATTTTACCAAGCATGAGTGAATATGTTATATCTATTGCTGCATTACATATAGAGTTGTTATGAAACTCTTGCTGCATTATATCTCTCCTTGTCCAGATATCTCACCTTACCCTAGTTTAGAGTCAGGAATCGAGTAGTAGCTTAGCCATGCTTAACCCGATAGAAGTCAGGTGATGTCATGTCACCTACGAGCTATAGGGTATAATGATGGATCAGGGTTGGCTATATTTGCTATCGTGGAAAGGAACTTGATTAAGATAACTTAAGTCGGGTGGAGTTTTGCAAGGTGGTAGTAACTCCGTCTATGGCAGCTAAGGACCGATCGTTGTACGTCCTCTTATCATGTTGAACGCTTGTCTGACACTTAGTTGGACGGATAACTCGTTTTGACCGTGAAGCCTAGTAGTATGACTCAGGCTAGAAGACCGGCAAGTATAAAGTGCGCACTACCGGAGGAAGTGCAGTATGCGGGGGGGCATTGGCGTAAAACCAAGGGTAGGTTATTTAAAAGTCCTGATCGTCTTGGTAGAGTGGCAGCCCTAGGAGTGCGGCGCTGATCAGAGCCGCGATTCCTGAGTTGTACCAAAGGTAACCTGCTTGCTCTCCGATGGGGGATGCATGGGTGAGTGCTAGGAATAACCCTCTAGCTGGATAGGAATCGATTCGAATCGCTGTCTCTCCTAGATAGTGAGAACTTGACAGAGCAACGGCAAACGTAGCATTCACTAAGTACTTAATGGTTCTAAGATGATGATGATGATGGCAAGAATGAACAATTGATGAAACATGATATGGTTAGATATGGTTATCATTGCTTCACAATAATCAAGTGAGTGCTCTAGTATAAGTGATAATCTAGTGGCAGGTTAATGATAATTAACTTCGGCTGATAAAAATGGTTTACTATCCAACTTAAGCTCTTTTGCAAAATGTGTCGAGCCAACTCCACTTTTAAAGTAAGCCTTGCATGATCGTTGGCGTCCTTTGTTTTGGTTAATTAGACAGGTAAGTCTAGCTGAGTACAACCTCATACTCAGGGTTTATTCCCACTTGTTGTAGATGACATCTTCTATGACGGTTTCTGCAAGACCTGTCTTCACCCCACTGGGGATGAGGATTAACCGTTGGGCATGGTTCTCTACGACTTGATACCTAACTTGCTTTTGGTGGATGTGATGAGGCCCTAGCTGTACTAATGAACTAGTGATGTGTGTTTGAAAACTATGTTGCTTCCGCTACTTTGAACTTGTGTTGTAATAACTTAAGTGAACTCCGATGTGTGTCGCTTTGTTGACCATGTATGAAATATAGTAACAATCGATGTATTGTGTTGGACTTAATATGATCTGTTGGTTTGTTGCCGGGTTGGTTTGAAATCCTTCGAGATTTTGGTTGACTACTGGGATTATATGGGCTCAAGTTTGGAAACTTTATTGCTTCGGTGATCGTTTTGACACTTGATCTCTTATAATTTGGTCGGTTCTATGACAATCATGCCCTTGTTGCAATCAAAACAAACAATATCGCAACACACTTAAAGTGTAGCAATATGCACACATATTACTACCAATTCAGTGTTTAGGTGTCATAGTACCCCCCCTATTGCACCCAAATGAGTGGTGTTGCCAAAGTGTTTCATGGTTAAAGGGTGAAAACCACGTAGTGGTGGGGCTATGTAGAAGGCGAAGTAGCACCCATGCCCCCACGTCGAACTCCACCTCACGGTGGTGCTGGTCGTAGAAGCGCTTGGCGTACTGCTGCGCCTAAAGAAGACGCTCTCAGACCTCCTCCAAGATGGCGTCGCGGTCGTGCAGTAGGACGTCCATTGCCTCCTGTTGGCATTTCTTAGCGTCATTACTAAAAATAGACCATAGATCCATCCTTAGCAATGACACCAGAAATGTCTGGTGTTGGCATACCGTAACTATCGCTACATCAGAGAGATAACCCAAGGCAACTCGAGGGCGCCGTCCTTAGCAGTGCAGTCTGGTAACAATAATTAGGAATGCCGGATTGACCTTCCTAACCATCCTTTCTTGCAATATGCAAAGCTGCGGCACTACGCTTGAAAGTGCACAATGATTACAATCTTAAGTAATGGTACTAAGGTACGCCAATTGATAGTTCATGAATGAATAAGTAATATAACTGCAAGCGAACAGAACTATCATTGTAGCATTTCAACCCATGAGTATTCAAGGGTGTCGAATTTATAATTCCCATAGGAAGGCAAAGGGATCAAACATGGTGTAAACATGATTACTTTTTGAATGTTTGGTATACATAGAGTAAACAGGAATAAACATGATATTCAAGATAGTGGACACACATTGGATCAACCTCAAGGATAAAATAGAAGAGAAATAATAAATAAAGTATAAAGAAATAAATCTACTTGAGTAGGCATGGGTCACATATAACTATGCATAAAACTATTAGCGGATCATCTAATTAGCAATAAATAGAGTTAGAACTAAGCCTGAGATGAGGGGAGATCCCCGCAGCTGGATACCCAGCCGATAGAGACTTTATAGAACTCCTATCGGAATACCTGATCATGGGGGAATGCAAAGGATGATAGAGCTGTCACTATCCTGCCACCTACCCCTCTACCCGAAAGATACCCGCACATCCACTCATTCCCGCATACGTGAACACCATGTTCACGTAATTGGAAACAACTCCTAACCCCTGTAGGCCCCACCCCTTTGGAGTGACAGCCTAGGCTAAGAGCAACCATCATAGCACAGTGAACCATCATCCCATTCCTAATTCTAATCCTAATCATACTAATCTGATGAACAATGAAGAACAATGATGAACATATCAAGAACATAGCACAAGAACTAAGAACTAATTCATATACTATGAACATGATAAGAACACAACCATACTCTAGTTCATATGCATAATCATATAAAGATGAATAGAACTTGCTCATGGAAGAAGATTGAATATTATTCATACCAAGAAGATCCTTTCTTCCAAGGAGACAAGCTCTCCTTGCTAGCTCTTGCCTTGCTCTACTACTAATCTAGACTAAAGATACAAGTGAGAGGTGTGAGGTAAATTGACTCTAAATGATGTGTGTGTTGAAAAGGGGGGAGTGCCTCTCTTTTTATAGTGGAACTAGGATGGTTCATCGCATCTAAATTTGGTAGTAGGTGAAACCATCCTATGCATGGCGGCAAGCAACCGCCTGAGAAAGATGGGCCCAGTTTGCCACTTCCAGGGGTGCGCCCGCACCAGGGTGCGGCCGCACCCTAGGTGGGTCCCCTTGGCCACCGCCTTCGCATGGTTGGTTTGGCTCTGGGCCTGGATCTCTCCCATGGTTACGATCAGGCCTAGTTCTGCGTTGTTCGGGCCTTTCTCTATTTTCTTGGTTTGTGCATTTCTTAATACGTGTTTTGGTACTTTGCACTTTCTTCATGGTATGGCACATTTCCACTTGTTGCACTATAATTCCTGCAAAATATAATCACTATGGTACAAGTGGAACTTGTTAGTAATAAAATGCATGTGTGTATATAATATGATTGCTTCTTCTACTTTTGGATCAAGTTGGTAGTTTATGATTGGTCTATAATGACTGCCGACACCACCGTCGTGGTCGCCCCCTCCTGATGTGGTAGGAGCGGGGGTGGTGGGCGACCGTAGACCACCTCAAATGGTGATGTCTTTAGGGTGGAGTCAAACGACGTGTTGTAGCAGTACTCAGCCCACGAGAGCGAATCCACCCATGTGCAATGGCGGTCACCAGTCGCGCACCATAGGTACATGGTGAGCACCTTATTAACAACCTCTGACTGGCCATCAGTCTAAGGATGGAATGTTGTACTGAGGCACTGCTTCACACATGCACACTTAAAAAGGTCATGCCACAGATTACTAGTGAAGACTAGGTCACGGTAGCTGATGATGGAGCTGGGGAAGCCGTGTAGACGCACGATCCTGTAGAAGAAGGCACGTGCAGCCGAGGTGTCCGTGTAGGGGTGACTGAGGGTGATGAAGTGGGCATACTTGGAGAAACGATCCACCACCGTTGGGATCACCGACTTGCAGTGGACTTTCGGTAAGCCCTCAATGAACTCCATGGAGATGTCAGCCCACACCTAGGACGCCACACCTAGGGGCTGCAAGAGGCCGGCCAGCTACGTGGTTGGCATCTTGTTCCGCTGACAGGTGTCATAGGAGCGGACGAAGTCGTGAACCAGGCGTCTATCGCCGAGTATGTAGAAGTCTGCCTGGAGGAGCACAAGGGTTTTCTAGATCCCCTTGTGCCCCACCAAGTGCACCATGCTGACCACTTGGTGGCAGAGATCATCGACGTTGGGAATGTAGAGGCACTTGTCGTGGATGAGGAAGCCATCGCTCGCAGCCCACGGGGCACTAAGGTGCCATCTATGAGCTATTGCAGAAGGTCGCGGGCCACCAGGTCAGTCACGATGGCGTGGCGGATGGTGTTGAAGTGCTCAAAAGACAGCCCAGAGAGGGCGCATGCTGCCACCACATCCTCATCGCGGTGGGACAACACATCTACTGTTGAGTTGAGCTGGCCGAGGCGGTACTCAATGGTGAAGTCAAACCTGAATAACTTGCTGAGCCACTGGTGCTGAGGCACAGTGGACAACAGCTGGTCTAGGATGAACTTCAAGCTATATTGGTCGGTGCGGACGAGGAAACGGCGCCCCCACTAGTACGGGCACTAGTGGCGGACTGCTTGCACCAGTCCGATGAGCTCACACTCATAGGCCGCCAGCTGGACATGGCGAGCGCCAAAGGGTAGACTGAAGAAGGCCAGGGGTCTGCCCCCTGGTGTAGGACGACGCCAAACCCCATGCCTGAGGCCTCGCAGTCCACCACGAATGCACACTCAAAGTCAGTCATCTGTAGCACCAGCACCAACAAGAGCGCCCACTTAAGGGCGGCAAAGGCCTCGTCTGCCTCTGCCGTCCAAATGAACGCCTCCTTCCATAGGAGACGTGTGAGGGGCGCCGCAATGGAGCCAAAATCGTGGATGAACTTCCTGTAGTAGCCGGGAATCCCCAGGAAGCCTTGCACCCCACGAAGAGAGTGTGGCATGAGCCACGAGGTGACAGCAGCCACCTTGTCGCTATCCATGGTGACCCCAGCAGTGGAGATGACGTGACCGAGGTAGGCAACGTAGGGGGCCTTGAAGGAGCACTTCGATCGCTTCAAGAAGAGGCCATGGGCGCGAAGGGTGGTGAAGACGGGGTCGATATGTTGTAGGTGCTCAGACCATGACTTGTAGATCAAAATGTTATCAAAAAACACCAACACAAACCTACAGAGGAAAGGGCAGAGCATGTCATTCATCAACGCCTAGAATGTCGTCGAGGTGTTGGAAAGCCCAAATGGCATCACCAGGAACTCAAAGTGGCCATGGTGGGTGCAGAATGCCATCTTCTCGATGTTCAATGGGTCCATGCGCACCTAGTGGTACCCAGAGCGGAGGTCGAGTTTGCCGAAGAACTTGGTGTCGTAGAGCTCATCGTGGAGCTCGTCCACAACTAGGATTGGGAACTTGTCCTTGGACGTGCGGTCATTGAGCACGCAGTAGTTGATGCAGAAGCGCCACGACCCATCCATCTTCTTGACGAGGAGCACGGATGCCGACAAAGGCGAGGTACTGGGGCGAATGATGCCCTGCTCTAGCATGGTGGTGCACTGCCGCTCGAGCTCATCCTTCTGTAGCTGGGGGTACCGGTACAGCCACACTGTCACAGGAGCTATCCTAGGCAAAAGGTGGATGCGGTGGTCATAGGGGCGAGCCGGTGGGAGGCCATGCAGCGTGTGGAAGATGTCAGCATGCTAAAGCAGAAGCTCGTCTAGCAGCAGACCCTGTGGGTCTGTGGCCATCACGGTGAGCGACCGCTGCTGTGAGGGGGCGCCCGAAGTGTCACAGAACCGACCAAATTATAAGAGTTCAAGTGTAGAAACGATCGACAAGCAATCAAGTTTCCAAACTTGAGCCCATATAATCCCGGTAGTCAATTGAAATCACGAAGGACTTCAAACCAACTCGCAACAAACCAAGATCGTAATAGTTCAACATAAACACAGCGAATGTTACATAGTCATTCATTGCCGTCGAAGCGGCACCACATCGGAGTTATTAAGTTATTACAACACAAGTTCGAAGTAGCGGAAGCAAAATAATTACACACACTTGTTCAAGTTCAGTTCACAAGTTTTTGGTTATTGCCAGAGTCTACACAATCCTTCCAAAAGCATTAGATACGAGTTTGTTAGAGAACCGTGCCCAACGGTTAGTCCTCATCCCCAGCGGGATGGAGACAGGTCTTGCAGAAACCGTCATAGAAGATGTCATCTGCAACAGGTGGGAATAAACCCTGAGTACGAGATTGTACTCAGCTAGACTTACCCGTCTAGTAAGACATAAAAGACACCAAGGATCATGCAAGGCTAAGATATAAAAGTAGAGCTGGTTGACTCGACATTTTGCCAAAAGCCTTATTAAGACTAACCCAATGTAAGAGCATCATATTTATTTATCATCAGCCTACCACTAGATTAGCACCTGTACTACAACACATCACTTGATTATTACAAGCAATAATAACCATATCAAGTTCATCATATGTTCTGCTTGCTATCATCATTATCATGAACCAAATTCATTAGTGAATGCTACGTTTGCCGCTGCTCTGTCAAGTTCTCACTGACCGGGAGAGACGGCGATTCGAATCGAATTCCTATCCAGCTGGAGGGTTATTCCTAGCACTCACCCAAGCATCCCCCATCGGAGAGCCAACGGGTCACCTTTGGTACAACTCAGGAATCGCGGCTCCGATCAGCGCCGCACTCCCAGGGCTACCACTCTGCTAGGGAGGTCAGGAATTTTAACTCACCTGCCTTTGGGCTTACGCCAATGGTCCCCCGCACACCGTACTTCCTCCGGTAGTGCGCACTTTATACTTGCCGGTCTTCCGGCCTGAGTCATACTACTCGGCTTCGCGGTCGGAACGAGTTATCCGGCCAACTAAGTGTTAGGCATGCGTTCAACATGACAAGAGGACGTACAACGATCGGTCCTTAGCTGCCACAGACGGAATTACTAGAAACTTGCAAAACTCCGCCCGGCTTAAGTCAAATTAATCAGGTTCCATCCACGATAGCACATATAGACCATCGTGATCCGACATCACCCTATATCGCGCAGGTGAAAGGAAATCACCCGACTTCTACCGATTAAGCAAAGCTAAGCTGCTACTCGATCCTAACTCTACAACTAGGGTGTGGTGAGTTATCTGGACAAGGATGGAGTAAAATCCAGCAAAGGTTTCATCACAACTCCTATACTTAATGCACCAATAGATATAACATATTAAGTAAACTTTCAAAAGTAAAGGGAGGCTTAGAATGCTCCGGGGCTTGCCTTTCACGAACGAAGCTGGCTCGTGATTCGGGCACTCAACTTCTTCTTCGGGCTCCTCGAGTCCGACTTGCTGGACCTCCACCTCTTGGCTGCCCTCCTGGCCTTCGGGGTTCACTTGCAGCTCGTAGGAGGCTGTCGCGTCCGATGCACCTATTGCATGCTCGAGGAATAAGAAGGTGTGCATACAAAAGAATGAATACTTGATGCATAAGCGACTCACTGGACAATCATTTACGGAGCAAAAGTTATAACAAGTTCACACAAGTTAACAAGTTAACTTAGCCCAAAACCTATCATGATAGCACATAACAGCAAGCAACATAGAACGAGAGTAGCTCAGTAAACAGATCATAACTATTACCACAAGGATCCAACAAACTTAAGTGAGGACATTATGGAAAGCTTATGAAATTGTCTACAAATCATCTTTAAACATCACAGCAAGATTCATACATTAAACCAGTCATTTAAACAAAGTTCCAGGTTCTGTCCCAGAAAAACAGAGAGCACCTATTTCTGAAACCCAACTTGGAACAGCCATAACTTTTAAACTACTGGACACAAAGACTCCAAATTTAAACCACAGCTAGTTCAATAAGTTTACAACAACTTTGAGTTAGACAAGTTTCTCAGAAAACCAAATTATCATTAAGCAAAAGTTAAATTGCTCCCTTGCTGTCCAGAACAGCCTTTAACCCTATAATTAATTATTTGATGACGTAACCAAAACATAAACCAGGCCAACCACATAGCTTAAGAGCACAAGCATATCACAAGGTTACCAGAACACCAGATGATAACCCCCAAACATTTACTTAACAAGGCATTTATTAATTAATCCTAGATAGGAGCATAATTACAAGATGCCTAGTTAAAGTGCTCAGAAACATCTACAAAAATTATAGAAGCACAAGTATTGCACCAAGGCATCACCATAAAAATATCAGAGCAATTGCACATACCAAATTAAAGATATGAATTTAACATGTGCCAAGGTGTATATTTCATAAATTCAGAAACATGACTTATATGATGTCAAACAACAGATTTCAGATTATTTACATATTAGGAATGCCATAAACAGGTTTACTACCAAAGTAGAGCACCAGCATAAGCACCAATTATTTTATATGATTTAATCAAGGAAACAAGCCAAATTGCAATCATAAATTACATAACAAAGCTGCACTACACCAAAAATCATGAAATATTTATCATATCATTCTAACATCACACAAAGACTACGATAAAATTTTCAGAGCAAACTAAGCAGTATAACAAGAGATATGAATTTATCCATGAATAACAAGATTAAATTCTTCATAAATATTTTCCAAGAAAACATGGTTCATTTTATATTTTTATTAAAAACTAGCCATCTCATGGAACACCACAAAATTGGTTTCACAATTTTTGGATCTTAGAAACAGGAGATATGATTTTTGCAAGAAAGCCAAAAATCTGGATTTTGAATAAAAGAAAAGGAGGGAAGGAGGGTGACACTGACAGTGGACCCCGGCTGTCAAATTCTTCTCCCTCACGGCCGAGGCGACTCTCGCTGGCGATTTCTCCGCGACGGCGAGGTCTCTGGCCAAACCAAGGGCACCAACGCGATCCCCAGACTCTAGCGACTCGATTGACCCCCTTTTCCCCACGGCAGAGCCACCGGAAGGAGCTTGCCGTCGGCTATGGCGGCTCGGCGGAGGTGCTCGGCGTTACGCCGGAGCCCTCAGGCCGGTAGAGCATGACCTAAGACCTTCTATAGCACCAGCGAACTACGGTGAAGCTTCCTAGGTACGCGGCTTGGCTTGAAACCTCGTGGAACACGCTGGCCACGAGAGCACCCATCTCCGGCGGAAACACGGCGGCGCTGCGCATCGTGTCCGGCGACGGAGAGTTCGGTAGAGCGTCCACCAAGTGGCGCAAACGCTCGCTAAGGACCTACTCTACCTCTACGACCTGACCAGAGGAGACAAGAGGCTCTGAGGAGCCCAGCATTGAGCTCGCCGGAGAAAAAGGTCACGGCGACCCGATTTGGGGGAAGAAGGGAATGGCGGCTCACCGGTGGATTTCACGGCGAGATGGTGGGTGGAGAATGGAGAGCGGTTCACGGCGGAGCTTTGGGTGAAGTTTGGTGGGCAATGGCGCAGCAAGGAACGGCGGCCACGTTTCTGGCGAGAGGGGCGTGGCAGAGCGGAAGTGGACGCGTCCACTCCGCCCGGGGCGACGCCGTGGACTTCATGCACGTGTTGGGACCTGACAAGCGGGGCCAGGAACGGCGTACGGACGACATCTAGCGGACAGGTGGCGCTCTGGCCATCCCCGACGCTGAGCTCGGCTTCGATTCAGAGAAAACGGCGACCGACTGACAGAGCGACTTCAGCAACGGATAACTCCCAAACCAGCCCGAGATAGAAGATGATGCAGTTGACAAAGTTGGAGTTCCAATCGAGTTCTACAACTTTGTCAACTAGAGCAAAAGCCAGATTGGCCGGGATTGAGAGATACAAGATTCCCAAAATCGATCGAGCAAACTGTTTGTGTTCCCGGACTTAGAAATTTTCCTAAGTGTTGGAAGCAGCCCCAAATCTGCCTTGTGGGTCCCTTTTGAGCTATTTGTGATCATTTTCATGAGATGGCCATAAAACAAATTTTGTTCCATATAAAATTTGCTACAACTTTTCTGTAGAAAGTTTTGACATGCAAACATTTTATGAACCACTTTTTAAAAGCCTAAGAAAAAGAGGTTTCTAGGGCCTATTTGTGTAAGTATGACTTAAATGACTATTTTGGAGAAATGATCAACATGAACATTGTTCCCAAGGTTAAGTTAAGCATAGATAAACTAATTACCAAGGCATAGAGCACAAACACAAGCATGGTTCACTCAAACATAAGCATAGGAAGCCCATTTAAGCAATTTAAAACACAATTTTGCATAGAATGACATGGCTCAAGATAGATGATAATCATGATATGCTTTGAGTGGATGATGATGCTTGTTGACGGTCCTTAATGCTAATATTTAACCATCAACTAATCATAGAAAAGGATCCAAATGCAACCAACACCTAGACTTAGGGTTTTATCTGACAGAATTCCACAAGTTTTGGTGTTTGTCTATTTCTGCAGGGGGTTATCAGGAAATACGGAAGAAAGGCCCACACGTCGGGTTTACATAGAGATATTAACGTGTCGCGCAATTTTCTATTATCTAGAAGACTCCAGAAGCCACGGGAACGAACGGGAAGGAAATCGGGCTTGGAGGCAGGGCGCCCGCCCAACTCTCCTGGGCGCCCGCCCAGCTACAGTGCCCAATCAGGACACGTTTCGCGGATCATGCTCCACCGACCTAATACTTCAAGGAAAACCACACGATCAATGTCGGTTTGATCCGACGGCCCATATTCATCTGAAAGGACTATATAAGCAAGGCCCCCTGGCCCCTGGAGATCATACCTCTTCTACAGAATCAAAGCTAGGGTTTCAATTCTTCATCCAAGTAGAGAGGATCCCTCTAGTTCTTCTAGTTCTACCTCTAGTTCATCTAGATCTAGTTCTAGTTCATCTAGTTCTAGTTCTAGTTCCTCTAGTTCTAGTTCTAGTTAGTTCTAGTTGTAATCTAGAAAATAGGGAGAGAGAAGAGGAGAGCGGAGGAGGAGCCGGATCTGTCGGATCTTCCTCAACATTGTACTTTTGCAGCATCTGGTTCGTTCTTCATCGTTCTCCAGGTTCTTGAATTCATAACTCCTGAGTTCTCTAATTACTTTTATTCACATTCAAGTTATTTATTGGATTCCCGCTTGCATCAAGTGCTCTAATCTTTGAAACATTAGAGTAGTAATTAATAGATTAGATGTGGTGTTTAGTCTTGCAATTACCTGGAATTGCACCCAATCCTGCGGATTGTTGTGGTAGCCCTAGGGTAGTGACAGCCCTAACGGTCGACGTATTCCACCACGTTCAGATCAGTGTTTGTAGGACCGTAGTCAGACCTTCCTAGCCCCCTTCTCATCTCTTTCTGTGGTTAGTGCTCTGATGTCCCGATATAGATAATCTTGAAGTAATTCTTGATTCTTAGATCAACTAGAGAACTCTCAGGAAACTTCCTCTCTTCCCACCAAAAATAGTTATATAGTTATCCTTGGGCGATCTTGGATCTTAATTAGTACACTCACGTTCCCTGTGGAAAATCGATACTCTGGAATACTCCCGGGTGAAGGCTACATCGGTATCCGTGCGCTTGCGGATTTTTCTGTTTGCGTTTAAAATACCCAACAAGCTTTCTGGCGCCGTTGCCGGGGAACGGTAGCTGTGCTAGTTTCGAACCAAGTCGTCCGTGTATCCTTTTTCTTTTCCTTTTATACCACACTCACCTTACCATTTTCACCACACCACATGGATTTCACTCTAAGCATTAATGAGCATGGAATTTATTTCATAGCCACTTCATTTACTCCATGCTCATATGCAACATCTTCACAATCCATTGGTCTCTCCAACATCACCACATTCGAGATCTCCAACCCCCACTTCCTTTCTATTTATAAAAACTTTAAAAGGGCGGTTGTCGATGCATATGTCTATAATAAATTTTGCAGATCTCGTTGAGTTGATCTTGATATAGGTCAGCGTTGGAGGGGAAACCACTTCACCGACATAAATTGATGGTTTCCCAAGGACAAGCTTAGTGTCCTAAAACAAGCACTGATCAGATCATAACATGAGCTTTTAATTATTTGCAACATTACCTTGTGTGTTGAGCATATTAGGATAATTGTAAAAATATTCCTTCGGGTATTCTTGTCACTAACCTTTCTAGGATTGGAGCAAGAAGATCGGATGAATGACAAGCACAAGGTATGTACAACCAATCATCATACAACATTGAATTAAATTCATCCAAACTTGAATTTTGCAAAATTCAAGCTTGGGGGAGTACTTTACATAAAAACATCCTTTGCCATGTTGCTATGTTGGTTGTCCTTACCTTTGAGACATGCTCAATTTGTTAAATACTAATCACACTACTTCATCTCCACTTGAGTAGATCTCTATAAATGCTCTCATGCCACCTTTATTTGCTTTAGTATATGTCTAGGTTTGGAGTAGTTTCATTTATCTCTTAATTAAGCATGGTGCTTAGCTAGGAATGATGATCTTACTTCCAAGGGATTTTAGATTAAGCATGGTGCTTAGGTTAAAATACCTTCCTAAATCAAATTAGACATGGTGTCTAGGTTGATTTTTGAGCCGATAGTATGCTATAGTAGATATTGGATATTTTGTTGGACTAACCCCTGCAGGAAAACTTTCACTATCGACCTGGGAAGTCCTGAGATAAACTCACATTGGAGACAAAGAAAGAGACACATGAAGTTTAACAATTTACACAAGGAAGGCATAGCTCACAAGAGATGATCCATGGAGGGTGCCACAAACACGTTGCACAACCGCTAAGAAAGGAAAGCTTCCACAAGGTGATACTGTACCATCACTCTTCAAGTAAGGTAACATCTTAAAGTACTTGACTATCACTTTTATAAGCTTCTCCTTGGTTCTGGCGTTCACATGAATAAAAGAGACAAACATGTATGATTTACAACTCTAGATTAACCAACCTAATCGATTCAACATGTTTAGTCCTTCCACCTTTGTGATCCCACACTCCTAATCATATGAGCTAAAATGTTGCACACTCAATCTTTGGAAGATACATATATATATAAACAACATAAAGTTAGATAGATTATCTTTCCATAGGTTGAGTGATCTGATCTGACAAATGTTTTAAATGCTACACTCATGATCTTATTATCTATCAACTTTGTCTTGCTCACTATGCTTGAGATAGAGAAGAGTAAATACACTTTTGGTTCTGTTGGTGTTTTCCACCAACAGGGCCCATGCACTTGATCTCTGCCTTGTCTCCATGAGCAGGTACACTTGGAGCAAAATATGAAGGACTTTTATAACTCCCAGACTCCACCAAGTGAAGAACCTAGATCTACGAGCACAAACACACTGGAGATACTGGACACTCAGGCAATCACTGCCCTGAGATGCTTGAGGACGTAACTACTGGAGTAACCCTGTTGTGGAAGTAATTACTGACCTTCTGCCGGTCAAGAGAGGCAATCCAGGATGCACCGTCATCCCGATCTCCATCGGCATGGTGGACTTCCGAGAAGCACTCTGCGACTTTGGCTCCAGCGTCAACATTATGGCCAGGGTACTCTATGAAAAAATTCTTTACACATCCTTTTCTAGAAACAACCATGTGTTTGCAGCTTGCAGATCAGACACTAAGTTCCCCAAAGGGAATATTGAAGAACCTCTACATCCGAGTTGGTACCTTATACGCTCCAGCAGACTTCGTGGTGATAGAGACTGATACTTATGAGAGGGCATCCATCATTCTAGGGAGGCCATTCCTGAACACCTCAGGAGCTGTCATCTACGCTAGTGCTGCCAAGATCAGTTTCTATATCAAGGGGAGGAAGGAGACGTTTTCCTTCAAAAACAAGACTACACAAATCTCAAAGCAATCATGACACGAACCAAGGAAAGGACCAACAGGAGGAACAAGAACAAGCAAATGTGGACCAAGTTAGCTAAGATGGTCACTCCAGTTCAAGGAGGTCAAGATCGTCGACTTAAGTCACCATTCCTGACCAAAAAGGATGACCCAAGTATGCCAAGCATCCAGTGCTCCATTAATGGATACAACTTCCAGAAGATGCCTTGCGACACCGGGTCAGGCGTCAACATAAAGGACGACCCAGTCACCTATCAGCTCCTATTCAGAACCATGCCCCTAAAACCGATATACATTCAGCTCCAGATGGCATATCAGACATTCCAAAAGATTGAAGGTTATTGACATGGGAGAAGACGAGTACGATCCACCCATCATCCTTGAGAGAACGTTCCTCAGCATAGTTAAAGCAATCATCTACATTGGAACTGGAGAAGTCCACATGCACTTCCCCTCTGAGAAGGTACGCCTCTATTTTACTGACCCTAACTATATAGTTGAAGATTCTAAGCAGGCCAGGACAAGAAGAAGATGACGCAACCGCAACCAGAGAAGCCAGATCATCAAGGACGGATGGGTAGACTATGAAGAAGAAATGGTAATGTCTGAAGACATACATCTTAAACAGAACTGTCCTGAGGAGACCATAGCACCGAGTCTGGTGTGTAGAGAGAAGCTAGTTATACATGAAGAGCAGGCGCCGCCGGAACCACCGACTACGCCATCCAGCGAATCCCAGGACGACTGAGAAAACGGAGAGTCCCGTTTGGAGGACTTAAAACACCGAACACCTTGCCAAGAGGTAAACTTGGTAGTTATCTTTTTCCTTTCAATTGTTTAAAATAGTTTGCTTAGTTAATCAGGTTCACATCATCTTGAAAAGAAAATAAAAATGTTAAAAAATAGTAAGCCCCATGTGAGTATGCTCATGGCATAAAACCCATAAGTACATTCACTGTGGTGGCGTAAAAATAAAATAAATATATTCCTGTCCTATAAAAATAAAATTAAAAAATAAATTTATGATCCTACTAAAGAGAGTAATATTTATTGAGGAGGCTCAACATGATAAAGGCTAGATAATTATGCTAACACTTAACTAGTTCCACAAAGCTTTGTTGTCTATTTGAGCTCCACAGAATTTAAGGATCAAAGAAGACTAGCAGACGAAGGACATCCTAATCGCTGTCAGGGTGCTGCCGACATTCAAGAACACCTCCGCCACCTGCTAGCTACATCAGGAAAAATTACGTCACAATCCAGCTTGGGGGAGAGCACCCCCATTTATCCAGCTAAGTATTCTACTCACGTTTATACTTTACTCTAATAATAAAATGATGCATAATCATAAGAACCCAAATAAAGATTTTGTACTTATATATATCTTTGCTTAGTTTGCTAAATAAATAAATAAATAAATAAAGTTTGCTATGAACCATCATGATAAGCTCTCACATGGAAATGATGAATAGTTGCTCTGCCATGACTAGTTCTCAAAATTGAAATCTCTCTCAAGTTTAGGCATCACTGTTATGAATTAAGATTTGCTCTAAATCTGAACTTGTGGGGAGAGTACTTGATCTAAAGTCTAAGTCGTTAACGGATACGATATGGGAAGGTTGAGCTGCTGTTTATCTGTTCCTAGAGATGCTAGAAATCTGGAGAATTTTATCTTTGAAAATCTTTAAAATAACACATGATGAGTTCCTGTATGATGAGAGTTTAAATTCCTACCACAGCCAGATATACATGCTTGCTAGACTTTGAGCCACACATTTACTTTTTACTGCTTATGAGCATTGAGTGTGGTCAAGCTGTGTAGACCCTTAGGAGCTTGTCATGTGGTTAAGTTAAGATTCACTTGCACGTTCATTCATACATGCTGCTTCTACTCCGGAAGTACGCATCCACATATATCCATTTCCATCTCCAGAACCACCCAAAAAAATTCTACTCCTAATCCGGGAGAGAATAGCCAAAAATATTTCTGTTTTTCCCCTGTGAAATAAATGCTCAAGTTATCTTATTACTACCACTTGCTATATTATCTCATGAGATGAGTGCTCTAAAAAAAAGAGAAGAAAAAGAAAAAAAAGAGATACGAGGAAATAAAAAGGGGCAAGTGCCCGGAACCTCGAAAGAAAAGAAAAAAGTGAGACGAGAGGTAAAAATGGACAAGTGTCCGACAGTAGAATTAGGGGTACAAGTTACCCACCTGAGAGGAAAGAAAAAGAAAATACAGAGCATCTCATTCTCCTCAAAAAAGTTTCAAAAGAGCAAGAAAGGTATGTATCCCCTCAAAAGAGCAAAAGTAGAATTAGACTTTTACCATCATTATCACCATCATCACCATACATCATTCGCCACACATGCACATCTTGATTTGACTCATTGACTTGTTCTTCTGGATCCATGGTTTGACTATGCAATAAATGTCTTGTAAGTATGTATTAGCTGTCTCCCACCTATGAGCTCCAGATATCAAAACCTTATTAAAGTAGGGTGAGAGAGAAGGCAATGCCACTATGCCTCATACCAAAAATACCACATGCTTTGAGAGAAGGCATACACCATTACTGCCTTGGTAAGGATCCAAAAATACCACAAAAGAGAGACTAGAGAGAGTCATACAAGGAATCTCTGAGTTTTATTTGAAAATCTGCAAAAACTCTAGAGCTATAGTTAATCGAAGAACAAGAGACATGGCGCTTGACTGGACCGTTCTATCTTTTAACTACTCAAGACACAAGTGACGGTTGCAAGCCCCATGGTGGAAGGTAAAATGAGTAAGTTTAAATCTTAACAGTTTACCCTAACCTAGAGATGAGATCTTATTTGAATGCATGTGTATCTTTAAGGCATAAAACCACTGCAGAAACTCTTGAGTTCATCTTTGCTCAGGGACGAGCAAAGGTTAAGCTTGGGGGAGCTTGTTGACGGTCCTTAATGCTAATATTTAACCATCAACTAATCATAGAAAAGGATCCAAATGCAACCAACACCTAGACTTAGGGTTTTATCTGACAGAATTCCACAAGTTTTGGTGTTTGTCTATTTCTGCAGGGGGTTATCAGGAAATACGGAAGAAAGGCCCACACGTCGGGTTTACATAGAGATATTAACGTGTCGCGCAATTTTCTATTATCTAGAAGACTCCAGAAGCCACGGGAACGAACGGGAAGGAAATCGGGCTTGGAGGCAGGGCGCCCGCCCAACTCTCCTGGGCGCCCGCCCAGCTACAGTGCCCAATCAGGACACGTTTCGCGGATCATGCTCCACCGACCTAATACTTCAAGGAAAACCACACGATCAATGTCGATTTGATCCGACGGCCCATATTCATCTGAAAGGACTATATAAGCAAGGCCCCCTGGCCCCTGGAGATCATACCTCTTCTACAGAATCAAAGCTAGGGTTTCAATTCTTCATCCAAGTAGAGAGGATCCCTCTAGTTCTTCTAGTTCTACCTCTAGTTCATCTAGATCTAGTTCTAGTTCATCTAGTTCTAGTTCTAGTTCCTCTAGTTCTAGTTCTAGTTAGTTCTAGTTGTAATCTAGAAAATAGGGAGAGAGAAGAGGAGAGCGGAGGAGGAGCCGGATCTGTCGGATCTTCCTCAACATTGTACTTTTGCAGCATCTGGTTCGTTCTTCATCGTTCTCCAGGTTCTTGAATTCATAACTCCTGAGTTCTCTAATTACTTTTATTCACATTCAAGTTATTTATTGGATTCCCGCTTGCATCAAGTGCTCTAATCTTTGAAACATTAGAGTAGTAATTAATAGATTAGATGTGGTGTTTAGTCTTGCAATTACCTGGAATTGCACCCAATCCTGCGGATTGTTGTGGTAGCCCTAGGGTAGTGACAGCCCTAACGGTCGACGTATTCCACCATGTTCGGATCAGTGTTTGTAGGACCGTAGTCAGACCTTCCTAGCCCCCTTCTCATCTCTTTCTGTGGTTAGTGCTCTGATGTCCCGATATAGATAATCTTGAAGTAATTCTTGATTCTTAGATCAACTAGAGAACTCTTAGGAAACTTCCTCTCTTCCCACCAAAAATAGTTATATAGTTATCCTTGGGCGATCTTGGATCTTAATTAGTACACTCACGTTCCC
Organism: Sorghum bicolor; assembly: GCF_000003195.3. Lineage (NCBI taxonomy): Eukaryota > Viridiplantae > Streptophyta > Magnoliopsida > Poales > Poaceae > Sorghum > Sorghum bicolor. The sequence continues at coordinate 25,873,930 of NC_012875.2, forward strand.
TGTGGAAAATCGATACTCTGGAATACTCCCGGGTGAAGGCTACATCGGTATCCGTGCGCTTGCGGATTTTTCTGTTTGCATTTAAAATACCCAACAATGCTCATGCTATGCACATGATTAATGCAACCATAACACTGAGGTGTTACACGAAGCACCCAAGCACTGCCACACCGTGCGGTGCTCGCCGCGCTGAAAGGCCACCGTGAGCCCCTCGAAGTCCTAGGTGAGGGGGCCCAACACTCCAAGGAAGTCGACACTGAGGATGAAGTTGAAGAAGCCCAAAGCAAGCCTGTTGCAGGTGATGTGGAAGGTTGTGCCATCGATGAGGACCGGCACATCATGGGCGATCCCCTCGCAAGGGAGGCGCTCGCTACCGACGACCGTGGCGCGTAGCTGCTCACACCCCTACGGAGCGAGGCCTAGGCGACTCATGGCAGCCCCTTAGAAAAATATGTGGGTGGACCCATTGTCCAGCAGGGTGAGGAAGCGTGCGCCCTTAATCATCACCGGCAGGAGCAAGGTATGGTACATCCAGATCCCTGCAAGAGTGTCCATGGAGACAATGAGGGCATGAGCATTAGCAATAGCGTCAGCATCTAGCTCTGACCGCTGTACTTGGTGGCAACACTCTTGCATTTCGGCTGGTGAGAGACATCAAAACTGTCACGCTGGGGATGCTGCACCTAGGGTAGCACGGACCGCGACCGCTGCAACAGGTGCTGGAGCACCCTACGCGCTAGCAGGAACCACAGTCGCTGTGGAGGAGGGGCCAGCCGCACGGTGGGTGCGCGCCGTGCTGCTGCTACATCTAGAACTGCACTGCTATGGCCATGGCACGGCTCTCGAATGCGCGGGGCAGGAACATCACTGACTGGAGATCAGGCAGGGCTGCATCACAATGTCCACCCAAATATGTTCTGGGAGACCGCCCACGAAGAGCTCCGCGTTCTGGTGCATAGAGATGTCCTGGGAGTACGTGAGGATTGTTTGGAAGCGATCCACGAAATGCTGGACCGTGGAGTGGAACAGCAGATGCCCCAACTCGGCCAACCACGAGCCATAGATGGGCAGGCCAAAGCGAAGGCAGCATAGCTCCTTGAATCGCTCCCAGGACGGCATGCCTTCATCCAGCAACAAAGCAAAGTACTACGTTGGAGCAATGCCGGTGAGGTGGTATGAAGCCATCCACGTGCACTAGGTCTCCGAGGTGCGCCGACCCTAGAAGAATTGCTTATAGTGGGTTAGCCAATGTTGGGTATTCTTAACATCATTACCAAAAATAGACTTAGTTTTCTAATTCTGATAACGGCGCCAAAAATGCCAAACCTATCCCTCATACCACTTAAGCCAAGTTGTCATCCCCAGCGTGACATGAGAGACGCGGTATTGAAATATGCAATTGCTCATCTAAATAAATAATGAATGGGATCTGCAAGCGCACAGATTAATACCGATGTAGCATTTTAACCGGGAAGTATTCCAGGTATCGTTATTTATATTTTTACCACTAGGAAGGGATTAGTAACCATCAATGTTGATTATAGAATAGAATATAAGATTGAGTATCTATCAATGCATGTATAATTGAGAACATTTATCTAACTCTTTCATACAGGGATAAGTGTCACATAAAGATATATAAAGTAATGAATAGTGATAAAGATAATTAATCTGATCAGCATAACTTAGCCACATATAAATATGATAAGCACCTCAATTAGATATTCTAGCAAGTCATTAGCATGGAATTAGAATGAACTACAAGAATATTTCCTAAGTTATTCTTAACTATACAGTCTAGCATATCATAGATAGTGTAATTATACTTAGCAATCATTGCGAGACAGGACTACGCCGATGCATAGTGATTGTTGACACCGTTTTTGGACACGTATCCAGGATCGATAGAATGTGGATCGGCAAGGCAGGGTAGTGGTCACTGGTCTGCAGGAGAGTTACCGATGAGGGTGGTTGCCGATGAGGAGATAGCTGAATGTGGCTAAGTTCGTGGGTGGTGATGTGTTTATGCCGATGGCCAGTATTAACCATTGCCTATGGGGAGTCTGCCGATGACATGGAAGGAAGACTCGAAGGTTGCCGGTTAGTCCATGGTGGTGTCCCAGTTTGACACGGAAGGATAGTTTTATGTTTTCCTTAGTTATTTAAATCGTTTTGTACACGGATTCTGTTTAAATTTGGAATTCGAGTTCTAGTCGTGTCTGGTTGTAGCTCTTTGAGCAGGGTATAAATGTAGACCCTAGGGCATTGTAATACAGAGAATCTATCAATCAATCAAACACAAGTTTTTACTCATATTCCAACATCTACTTTTTTCGACGACTTCGTCATATTTTCCTTTTTTACGAGTTCTTAGGAATTCGTCGACTCAAGTTCGGCGCGTTCTCAAGTTTCGCGTGAATACATCTTGGCCGTGGCATCCGGGCGCATCGCTGTTGTCGGGACCAAAGTATTCGAGTTATCACCTTTGCCGATAGTAATGTCAAATCGGCTGGCACGCCTTAACGTTTAAATCGGGTATTAGCCCTTTGTGTGTGCAGATCAGTTTTTGCATCAACACATCTTTTGGCACGCTCGGTGGGATAGATTCAAGATCAAGATCGATATGTCGACTACAGAATTCGATCAGGAGAACGTCATCCCCATGACGGAAGCCAATCTCAAGGATGAGCAGAAGCAAGCTATTGCTAAAGCCATGGAGGATTACAAGCAGCAATGCTTGAGGTCCTTCAGCATAAATAGGAGCGGCGAGGTGATCCAGAAGGAAGCACTGCCGATGCCTCGGCAGGTTATTTTTCATGCCAATCCTGGTAAACTTTAAGATATGGTTGATAATGCTATTAACCGTGCCTTGATCAACCAAGCGGGTGTGCTGTCCAATACGGTTTTCAATGCCGTGGCTAGAACTTTCAAAGAGGGACAGTTGCCACCAAATTATGTGGGCCCTTCTCATCATCAGCCAGGATCGCCGGTGGTCACAGCTCCATCGGCTGCTACAGCCGCTACGGGCACCCAGACTACTGTTCCTCCAAGTACGTTGGGAGTCACTAATGCACAATCTACGCCGATGACGACTAATCCACCGACTTTAGATGAGCAGATTAAGCTCACCATAGATCTATTGGCGTCGACAATGTCAGGACCTGTTCCTCCTCCTAATTGGTGGGGTTTTGGTATGCCTCCGGAATACTCACTGAAGACGCCTGACACATCTCAGGCGGCCGATATGAGAGGCAAGGCTCCTATGGCATCGACACCTCCAAATATGCCGATGAATCAGAGTCCCCAGTACACTGCATCTACTACTGCAAGGGCTTACACTGGGAATTCTCAAGCTCCAACGTTCCAGATGCCTAATGCGTCAGTAGATTCAATGGTGATGCAACATAGGTTTATGACTCAGCCAGGTTATGTCAATTAAATGATCATGCCCAATTACCAGTCATCGGCAGGCCCTATGCCGATGAACGCTAATAGTGGATGGCCTGAGCAGCCAGTTTTTCCACAAATGTCCCAACAGAATCATCAGGCTACAGGGTTTCAGCAAGGCCAGATCTACACTGGATTCCAGAACCAAGGGGCGGTCAATCAGCCGATGAATCTCGGCCAACAGATCGCTGGTCAGCAATTTGGTGGTCAACAGCTGGGTGGCCAGCAGCTCGGTGGTCAGCAGGTTGGTGGCCAAATGATTAATCCAATGTTCCATGCAGATCGTGCACCGCATAGACACGTGGAAGCTTACCAGCAGGTGCCAGATCCGCAACTGCCTCATCGGCAAGATGCCGATGCTTATTGGGCCGATAAGATTGCTTAAGTAATGAGAGACCAATTTGGGATAAAACCCAAAGTCAACACTTACACTTATCGGACACTGTATCCTCTTGCATATGATTTAATCCCGCTTCCAAATCGGTACAAAGTGCCGGATTTTACTAAGTTTTCTGGGAAGGATGATACGTCGACTATGGAGAATGTCAACAGGTTCATCATCCAATGTGGAGAAGCTGCTAATCGGGATGAGTTAAGTGTTCGGTTGTTCTCATCATCATTGTCTGGATCGGCCTTCACCTGGTTTATATCATTACCTCCTAACTCAGTGATTACTTGGGCTGATCTAGAAAAGCAGTTTCACAAATACTTCTTTTCCGGAGTCCACGAGAAGAAGATCACCGATTTGATCAGATTGAAGCAGCGCAATGATGAATCGGTTGAGAGCTTTGTACAGAGATTGCGGGAAGTCAAGAACAAATGCTATAGCCTGGTTCTAGATGATCGACTGTTAGCCGATTTGGCTTTCTAGGGCTTATTTCCACATATCAGGGACAAGTATGCATCTCAAGAGTTTGAAAGCTTAAGTCATTTGGTGCAGAGAATTTCTGATCAAGATATCAAGCCCTTCGAGCCCAAGAGAGCATGGAGCAAGAAGGTATCATTTGTGGATGAAGCAGCAAGCTTGGATTCTGATGCGGAACCAGTCATCGGCTTGGCAGAATGGGTGAAAAACAAGAAGTCGATGTCTTGCCACTTTGGGCATAAAGAGCTAGAGAAGTTCGCATTCGACATCACTAAGGCCAATAGGATATTTGACTTTCTACTTCAGGAAGGTCAGATCAAATTGTCACCCAATCATGTGATCCCATCGGCCAAAGAACTGAAGAAGATGAAGTACTGTAAATGGCACAATGCAACCTCTCACAGCACCAATGAATGCAAAGTCTTCAGACAGCAGCTGCAATTGGCTATAGAATCTGGAAGGATCAAATTTGATAGCTCCAAGGCTCAGAAGCCGATGAAGATTGATCAACATCATTTCCCAACAAACATGCTAGATGCTAAGGGAAAGGCCAAGGTCTTAACATCGGAAGCAGCTGAAAGAAGTGCATCGGTGGATCCTCAGCATCAGATCACTACTGCCGATGTGAAAGGAAAAGGCCTGATCCAGGAGGGAACTAACTCAGGAAGGCCTCCCCGATCTGGTATTGTGATAACTCACAGAAGGCTTTGGGAGACTTGGCAGCAATGAAAGGATCGGTATCGGCGCCAGCAAGAGGACTATCGCCGGGAAGAAGAAAGACGCCGACAGGAGTGGAATCGGCACAGGGATCACTAGAATTGTCCGTTCTTCATCCATTGTTGGGAGGAAAATATCAAGCTCCCCACTGTCAGAGATTGTCCTGAGTGCAATGGTTATGATCGGTATGACAGATCTGATCGGCGCTATCACGATGACGATCGGCGGTTTAATGGGCCGATTAGGGAGAGAGCGTCCGTTCACGATCGGCTAGGGGGCAGGCTCAGTGTGCACGACAGGCTCGGCGATCGTGTTGGATATTTTCCCAGGAACCAGGAAGAACTTGAAGACATGGCTAATGCTCGGGTTCCCGATGAGTTCATATTTTGCAGGGATGCCAATACTTATCGGATGGAGTCAAGGGAAAATCATCACCCATCGGTAAGGCAGCAGCAACTTCCTCCATGGTGTCTAGAGGGGTTGACCAGGACACAGAAGAGAAGACTGCAGCGCGAAAGGTGAGAAGAGTTAAGCAAGGGCAAGAACTCTTGTCAGTCTGGGGATCAGCGACAGACATATCCTAAGGGAAAAGGGCCATCGGCAGATGTCAACATGGTATTTATGTTGCCGATGGAATTCCTTGCACCATCCAGTGATGATGAGGTGGAGTTTTCCGACCAGATAGCTCAGTTGTCTCTAGATCCGATGACAGCCATCTTCGAAAAGCCTGCCGATGATGAAAGGCAACATCTTAAGGCTCTGTTTGTCAAAGGAAGGGTTGATGGTCAGCCGATGACCAAGATTTTAATTGATGGAGGGGCTGCTATCAACATCATGCCGTATGCAGTGTATCGGAAGCTTGGGAAAGGAGATCAAGATTTGACCAAGACCGATATGATGCTTAAAGACTTTGAAGGGAATGTGTCTCCGGTCAAGTGAGCCATATGTGTTGAATTGACCATCGGCAGCAAAACCTTGCCGACAACTTTCTTCGTAATCAGTGGAAAAGGTGCTTATAACTTGATGTTAGGGAGAGATTGGATTCATGCCAATTGTTGCATCCCATCTACAATGCACCAGTGCTTGGTCCAGTGGGTAGGCGACAAGATTGAAATTGTCCCGGGAGATTCATCTTAAGTTATTGCATCGGCAGAACACCTATGAAAGGACTAGGTGTATTTTAGGAGAAGTTTGGGAAAAGGATTTTCTCAAAGTTGCCGATTATGAAATTCCACCGATCCAAGCAGTCGGTTCTAACGAAGAGTTTTAATGGATAGGTTCGCCGATGATGGAAAATTAGGCCAGGGATTCACATCGGCCGATGATCTAGTAGAAGTAGATATAGGTAGTGGTGATAAACCTAGCCCTACTTTTATTAGTGCTAAGTTAAATTCTAAGTGTAAGCAACAGTTAACTGATTTGTTAAAGGAATATAAAGATTGCTTTGCTTGGGATTATACTGAGATGCCTGGTTTGGACCGATCGATCGTTGAACATCGGTTGCCTATCAAGTCTGGATTTTGGCCACATCAGCAGCCAGCTCGCCAATGTAATCCTAATATCCTTCCTAATATTAAGGCCGAAATAACCAAACTGATTGAAGCTAAATTTATTCGGCTGTGTCGGTATGCCGAGTGGATTTCCAATGTGGTTCCAGTCCACAAGAAAAATGGAAAGCTTCGGGTCTACATTGATTTCAGAAATCTTAACAAGGCTACACCGATGGATGGCTACCCAATGCCAGTTGCCGATCTGCTAGTTGATGCTGCGGCTGGGCATCAGATTATCAGTTTTATGGATGGCAATGCAGGGTACAATCAAATATTCATGGCTGAAGAGGATATCCCAAAGACTGCATTTAGATGTCCTGGTCATGTTGGGTTGTTTGAATGGATAGTCATGACCTTTGGCTTGAAAAATTGTGCTACTTATCAAAGGGCCATGAATTTCATATTTCATGAGTTCATCGGTAAGCTGGTGGAAATTTATATTGACGATGTGGTGGTTAAGTCTGGAGACTTTACAAAGCATCTTGCCGATTTGAGAAAGGTATTGGAATGTATAAGGAAGCATGGGTTGAAGATGAATCCCAATAAGTGTGCATTTGGTATATCGGCAGGAAAATTTCTTGGTTTTATGGTGCATCAAAGGGGGATTGAAATTAGTCAGAGATCCATTGATGCTATCAATAAAATAGTTGCTCCTACCAACAAGACTGAGCTCCAGTCCTTGATCGGCAAGGTGAATTTTATCAGGAGGTTTATATCTAATTTGTCTGGTAAAATTCGTGTTTTCAGTCCTTTACTTAAGTTGAAAGCCGATCAAGAATTCGTTTGGGGGAAAGAACAACAGTTGGCCTTGGATGAAATCAAGAATTATTTGGTAAATCCTCCAGTTCTGATCCCACCTCAGCAAGGGAAGCCTTTCAGATTGTATTTGTCTACCGATGGGATGGTCATCGGTTCGGCGTTAATTCAAGAATTTGAAGGGAAGGAACGTGTGATTTACTATTTAAGCAGGAGGTTGATTGATGCAGAGACCAGGTATTCGGCTATTGAGAAACTGTGCTTATGCTTGTACTTCTCCTGTATTAAGGCATTATTTGCTATCGGCCGAATGCACGGTTATCTGCAAAGATGATGTGGTCCGATACATGCTGTCTATGCTGATCATGAGTGGCAGGATCGGTAAGTGGATTTTGGCGCTGTCGGAATTCGATCTGCGTTACGAATCGGCTAAGGCGGTTAAGGGGCAGATTATGGCCGATTTTGTAACTCAACATTGCGGTACAGTGGAGGCTTTGGAAATTGTACCTTGGATGCTTTTCTTTGATGGATCTACATGTGACCGGGGGGCAGGAATTGGCATAGTATTAATTTCCCCTCGGGGAAGGAAGTATGAGTTTTCCTTGCCGATTGTTGCCACGTCCACGAATAATTAAGCTGAGTATCGAGCTTTGATAAAGGGTTTGGAATTGCTGAGGGAAGTTCATGCTGATGCTGTTGAGGTCTTCGGGGATTCTATGCTAGTTATAAATCAATTGGCTGGAAGCTATGAATGCCGAAGTGAAGTCCTGATAACTTGTCATGAAAGGATTATGCAACTTTTAAAGGAATTCAAGGATTTCCGGTTAGAGCATATTCCTCAATTGCATAATGAAGAGGCCAATCGGTTGGCTCAGCATGCCTCGGGATATCAGCCCATGCTTAATGCGATATCGGCAATCGGTGCCGATGATTGGAGGAAAGAAATCATTGATTATTTGAAGGATCCATCTGAGAAAGTTGAGAGGCGTGTTCGGTTTCAAGCTACCAAGTATGTGCTCCTTGAAGGTGAATTATATTACCGAACTATCGATGGGATTCTTCTTAGATTCTTAGGTAATGATGAGGCTAAGAGTTTGATGGGAGAAATCCACGAGGGAGTATGTGGAGCACATCAGTCAGCTTTTAAGATGAAGTGGATGATTAGAAGAAATGGGTATTATTGGCCGACTATACTTGAGGATTGCTTTAAGTATTTCAAAGGGTGTCAAGGCTGTCAGAAATTAAGTAATGTTCAAAGAGCGCCCGCATGGGCCATGAATCCTATCATCAAGCCTTGGCCGTTCCGGGGATGGGCTATTGATTTGATCGGGCAGATTTATTCGCCATCCAGCAAAGGACATAAAATTATTCTAGTTGCCACCGATTATTTTACCAAATGGGTTGAAGCTATTCCTTTGAAGAAAGTTACATCGGCCAATATGATTGATTTTGTGAAAGAGCACATTATCTACCGATTTGGGATTCCTCAAACAATTACTACCGATCAGGGTACTATGTTCACATCAGGGGAGTTTGATGAATTTGCAATCGGTATGGGAATTAAAGTGTTAAACTCTTCTCCTTACTATGCTCAAGCTAATGGGCAGGCCGAGGCATCTAACAAAGGAATTATCAAGCTTATTAAACAAAAGATTAAAGAAAATCCTAGGAGGTGGCACACATTGTTAAATGAAGCTTTATGGTCATACCAGATGGCTTGTCATGGATCGACCAGGGTTTCATCTTATCAGTTGGTGTATGGGCATGATGCAGTGTTACCTTGGGAAATTAAGATTGGGTCTAGGCGATTATCTTTTCAAGATCAATTGGCTGCCGATGATTATGCTACTTTGATGACTGACGAGTTGGATGATCTAGCAGGACATCGGCTGAGGGCCTTAATGAGTATAGAAGAGAATAAGAAGAGAGTTGCCAGATGGTATGATAAGAAAGTGAAGGCTAAGGAGTTTGCCGATGGAGACTTAGTATGGAAATTAATCTTACCGATCGGGACTAAAAGTTCAAAATTTGGGAAGTGGTCTCCTAATTGGGAAGGTCCCTATCGGATAAGTCGATCGGCTCCTGGTAATGCCTATATTTTAGAAACTCTTGTAGGAGTTGAATTTTCCAGAGCATTAAATGGCAAATACCTGAAGAAGTACTACCCCAGCATATGGGTCGATGCATAAAAGTTAGGTGCCGATAACATTCCTATCGGCTGGATCAAAATGTATCTGGGGGTAAAACTCAGTGTTTTAAAGGGTGCCGATAACAGTCCTATCGGCTAGACCAAATATTAGGAAAGCTGGAAAGCAGAGAGGGGCAAGTATGTTGCCGATGAAGAGCTCACATGTCTAGCAGCGCCTGGATGGCCGATATAGCGTGCAGGCGGATTTGGTTGGCTGCTTCTATCTCTTTGATGTCTTCATCAGCAGAACCTTCCACCGGCTTCAACTTCTTCTTCAGCTGCAGTGCATTACAACCATGGACATTTCGCTCTTGCTCAAGAAGCTTGATTGTCTCCGGCAGTTGGCTTTCTTCTTGTCGGGCTTGGGACAAGGCATCCTCTACTTGCTTGAGTTCTGCTAGTAGGGCTTCTCTTTTTGCCGATAGGTCAGAGATCTTGTGCTTCAGAGCATCTCCTGAGGACTTTAAGATGCCGATGTCTTTGTGCTTCTCATCGGCAAGGAGCTTCACCTTCATCATCTCCTCGGAAAGCTCGGCATGTGCAGCTCTATCGGCGAGACGTTGGGCAGCCCTCTGGTACTGCAGCTGACGGCTCTCTAGATGTGCAGCTTGAAAGAGGATTTCTTCAGCATCGGCAGGAATTTGGCCTCTGAGGGTTTTGAACAAAGCCTTGGCCGGGTCAGAATCGTCGACCAGTTGGGCTGTGTCTTGATGAAGGAGGGCCGATAATTCTTCCAACTTTGCCCTGATTTCTGCCGATGTGATTCCAATTGCCCGAGAAGAGCTTGCTTCCTCGCCTTCGTCTTCAGAGATGTCGATGGCAAAGGAAAACAAGCTATCAGGAGAATCTTGTTCCTGAAAGAAAAATAAAGTGAGTTATTTCATGGTCAAGTATTGACAAGTAGTACCGATGGAGATTGGATGGCTTACTTGTTTCAAGGCAATCTCTCGCCTTTGACTGGAAGATGCTGGTGGAACTATAGGCTGATCGGCCGGAGTTGCCGATGGGACTATGTCGGCTGAAAAAATAATAGAAATAATTATAAGACAGAGAAGATAAGTTCATCGGCAATAATTTCATAAAAGTATGTTACCTTGAGGGGGAGCAGTACTTGTCTGGATGGAAGAAACTACCGATGCTATAATGGAACCTGCTGGATCGGTAGTTTGTTCATGCACGTCAGCCGATATGTCTTCTGGCTGAGGTACTTCTGGTTGAGGCTCTTCTAGTTGGGGTCCTTCCACTTGTGGTGCTTCTTGTAGCTGAGAAGGGGATGGTACCTGCTACGTCTGTGTTTCTGGAGAGGAAGGAGAATATTCTACTGGGATTGGTGATAGTGGGGGAGGAGAAGGTGTTGCTGTTCTCTAGCGCTTTGCTTGTGCTCTGGTGTTCTTGGTACCCTTTCTCTTCGGTTGACTAGACTGGGGGGCATCGACACTTTTGCTTCTAGTCTTTGCCGATGCGCTGGTATGCTGATACAGAGAGGAAAATTTGTGGTACAAATGTAACAGATGCAAAGATGAAATCGGTATGGAAAGGTTTGAAAATTTACCTTGAAAGCCTGTGCCAAAGCAGAGGCAGCTACCGATGGAGATGTCTTAGTCCTCTTGGTGGTGACTTTCTTGAGGCGTACACCTCGGTGCATTATGGTGGCCAAAGTAGGAGCATTGTTGCCGATTGAGGAGATCGGGCCTGATGGAAAAAGATCAATCGGCTTGCCACTCCTGCTGACTGATGGGGGAACGTTATCAACCTGCAATATGACACAAAAAGTAAGTTACTGATGAAAACGAAGATAAAAGGATTAGAATATCGGTTTGGAGGTACTTACAGTATCATCGGGGACTTTGTACTGAGGATCAATCATGCCACGGTATGTAAGGGCCGATCTGCAGAACAAATGCTCCTTCTATTTTCCCACCATTGTTTATACGCCTGAGTGATGAAGAGGGCTGGAATCCACTCTGATATATCTGCATTTGTATCGGCATTCGGTGACAGCTGGGCTACTCGGATCCACTCGAGAAGGTTAGTGATGACTTCCCTAGGTTTTATCACATCGGCATAACAGAGTGTAATCGGCAGCTGGCCAAAAGCTAGTTGACGGGCTAGTGCCGATGGGTTGTAAAACTCATAGGTTTGGTTGGAGGTTTTCCCACTGCCGAAGAAGTTTACTGGTATAGCTCTGGGGGTGATCAGTGCCATCATCACTTCGTGATCCTTGTTGAGAGCATTGTTGAACGGATGGAAGACCAAAGGAAACATGGTGTCTGGATCTTCATAAGGCATCCATGCTCGTTGTTCTCTGGTCAGGCCTTCATACAGGGTTTGGAAGAATCGGCTGACCTGATCTGCATTGCCCCCTATACCAGGCAGAACTATGGCAGCCTCACCAAAGTTTAGAGGAGGGCGAGTTGCCGATTCTTCTTCATCCAGTTCATAGTCCTCGGCTATATCCCTGGGGAAGCGCTGTGTGGAGAGGTCAAACTCAAGACGCTTGTGCTTGTGGAGGCTGAGCCACATGTTGATAAACCACCAGGGACCCCCCAAGTTGCCGATGGATTGGCCGAGCAGGAGTTTCCTGGTTACTTGATGAAGGAGGTGGTAAGCCGCGCCAAGCAGGTATCGGCTGAGGGGAAATCGGCCACCATTGGCTAATCTTTCTACTGCTGCTAGGTAGACGGAAGTTGGTCCTGCCGATTGACCACAAAATACAAATTTGTCCAACCACATGTTCAGGAAGCTGGTCTGTTCCTTTATGTTAACAGGGCCTGTTCGTTTGTATTTTTGGATGTATCCTGACCAACCGCCGATGGAGCGAGTTTCTACCTTAGCACTGGGTTTGGTATCAAAAAAGTGGGTGCTATCGGCAGAAGATACATCTAGGCCGGTGAGCATAACCACATCGGCAAGTGTAGGGGAAGTAGGGCCGTGGCCAAAGACAAAGGCATTAAGTGTGTCCGACCAGAAGTATGATGCAGCTATCAACAATGACTCATTCCTATGCATATCGGCAATGGACAACCTCATGCATTGGTCCAGTTTTCTCTCACCCCACTCGACTTCATTTGAGTGGCTGACTCTTAAAAATCAATCCTTCCATCCCACAGTAGGACTGGGCCAGGAACGGAAGGTATCCTTCCACAGATCTAGGGAGAAATTCTCGGCTCTAAAGGGGATTATGTTTGTTTCTGTGTTAATAAGATCAGTGGGATCTGGATCCCCTAACGGACCAAGACATTGGAGGTGTGGCTGATTGGTGGGGATGACAATTTTGTTAGACAGATCCTAATGGTTTTGAAGATGAAGAGAAGAACAAAAGAAGAAAAAGAAGAATATTCAGTAAAATAAATTGCGAACAAACATGGATGTGGTAAAGGTACAAGAGATAGGGTGATGAACTGACCACAGGAACGGTGAAGTTGATGGCCATTTCCTCGCAAGGAAGGACATTGAAGACTTCGAGATTGGTGGAGAAAGGCCTTCGCTGGAGTTCTTGGAGCTCTCGAACAGCGCCGCCGCCAGAAAAGTAGAGTTGGGGCTGTAGAATGATGTGATGGAGAAGGAGTACCCGAGAAGGAACTATTTATAGGACAAAATGGGCAAGGGTAAATTTGACTTATCACTTCGCCGTATCCGTGAAATCCGAGGATACTCAGGAAGATATGGTAACTGTTCACACGGTAATCAAGGGATTGCGCAGGTGATTTGACAGGAAGCGGTCGTGATTTGGAGATATTTTCCTGTGCGAGATTTCCTGGTTGGTCCATCGGCAGCGCCTTGTAACGGCAATATTGCCGATGGACGAATAAAGTGGAGATATCTGTTTGGAAGGATAAGATGCTTCGCTGTACAGGATGTCCTGGTCAGTCCATCGGCAATTCTCTGTAAGGGTAATATTGCCGATGGGTGTTTGAAGTGGAGATGTCCATTGGGGAGGATGAAAATTTCGAGGAATTTGCGGAGGAGTTGGACCAGGGTTGTTTAGATTAAGGCTGTCGGTTACCAAATTGGGAGAATTAATTGCGGAAAGGCATCCTTACTGCAGAGAATTTTGGAGCATTAATGATTTCATACTCCGAAATTGGGGGGCATGTGTTGACACCGTTTTTGGACACGTATCTAGGATCGATAGAATGTGGATCGGCAAGGCAGGGTAGTGGTCACTGGTCTGCAGGAGAGTTACCGATGAGGGTGGTTGCCGATGAGGAGACAGCTGAATGTGGCTAAGTCCATGGGTGGTGATGTGTTTATGCCGATGGCCAGTATTAACCATTGCCGATGGGGAGTCTGCCGATGACATGGAAGGAAGACTCGAAGGTTGCCGGTTAGTCCGTGGTGGTGTCCCAGTTTGTCACGGAATGATAGTTTTATGTTTTCCTTAGTTATTTAAATCATTTTGTACACGGATTCTGTTTAAATTTGGAATTCGAGTTCTAGTCGTGTCTGGTTGTAGCTCTTTGAGCAGGGTATAAATGTAGACCCTAGGCATTGTAATACAGAGAATCTATCAATCAATCAAACACAAGTTTTTACTCATATTCCAGCATCTACTTTTTTCGACGAGTTCGTCATATTTTCCTTTTTTACGAGTTCTTAGGAATTCGTCGACTTAAATTCGGCGCGTTCTCAAGTTCCGCGTGAATACCTCTTGGCCGTGGCATCCGGGCGCATCGCTGTTGCCGGGACCAAAGTATTCGAGTTATCACTTTTGCCGATAGTAAGGTCAAATCGGCTGGCACGCCTTAACGTTTAAATCGGGTATTAGCCCTTTGTGTTTGCAGATCAGTTCTTGCATCAACAGTGATATTATCAAGGAATATGAGAAACATCGCAATCACTCCCCTGTAAAAATATTGCTCTGCCAGCCCAATACACGAGAGAGGGACTATATAAGAATCAATGGAGCTGTCACTACCACGAACTACCCCACTATCTGGCATATTGGATACAATCGCAGATAAATACGATATAAGCACCACGCCTACACAATATCTATCATTTACCCATAGATCCGATGGATAAACGCTATAAGATCCTAAACATGTATATAGATCCAATCTAACTAAGCCAAGTATATAACTATGATAAACTAAGAACAATATAATTGCGAATATAAACAAGTAGAGCAAAGTCATAATCAATATATTGAAGTAGAACAAAGTCATATTCATAATATCGAAGAACAAAGATGAACAATTGAAGAACAATAGAGAATTACCAAGAATCCTCCTGACAGATCTGGAAACCAATCGAAGATTGACTCCTTCTAGTTCTAATCCTATGTAGCTATGCTAATCTAGATGTCTAATTGATGTGGTGGCTCTGGGCTGGATGAGAGGCTTCTTCTCCCTTGATGAATAATGAATTAGGGTTGAGAGGTCCTCTCCTCCAGGGGCCAGGGGGTCTGGTTTTATAGTCCTTCCAAGTGAATATGGGCCGTTGGATCAAACCGACATTGATTGAACGGTTATCCTTGATCCTTTAGGTCGGTGGAGCTTGATCCCGAAAGAGAGTCCTGATTGGACTCCAAAGGGGGGCGGGCGCCCTGGTCCCTAGGGCGGGTGCCCTGGGCCAGGCCCCGTTCTGCCTTCGCTTCGTTCTCGTGGCTTCTGGAGTCTTCTAGATGTAAGATAATTGCGCGGCACGTTAATATCTCTATGTAATCCCGACGTGTGGGCCTTTCTTCCGTATTTCCTGATAACCCCCTGCAGAAATAGACAAACACCAAAACTCGTGGAATTCTGTTAGATAAAACCCTAAGTCTAGATGTTGATTTCATTTGGATCCTTTTCTTTGTTTATTTGATATTTAAATTTGATACTTAAGGACCGTCAACAAACTCCCCCAAGCTTACCTCTTCCTCGTCCCTCAACAAGGATAATCTCAGCGATGGATCAGAAGTTGTTGTAATGCCTTTAAAAATTGACGGTACACATGCTTTTAAATAAGATCTCATCTCTGAGTTAGAGTAAACTGTCAAGACTTAAAACTTATTCATTTTACCTTTAACCATGGGACTTGTAACCGTCACTTCTGTCTTGAGTAGTTAAAAGATAGGACGGTCTAATCAAGTGTCATGTCTCTTATTCTTGATCAGCTATAGTTCTGAAGTTTTTGCAGATTTTCAAATAAAACTCAGAGATTCCTTGTATGACTCTCTTAGATCTCTCTTTTGTGGTATTTCTAGATCCTTACCAAGGCAGTGATGGTATATGCCTTCTCTCAAGTTGTAGTATTTGTGGTATAAGGCATAGTGACATTGCCTTTTCTCTCACCCTACTCTAATAAGGCTTTAATATCTGGAGCTCATAGGTGGGAGATAAAGTATACATACTCACAAGACATTTATTGCATAGTCAAACCATGGATCCAAAGAAACAAATCAATAAGTCAAATCAAGATGTGCATGTGTGGCGAATTAATGGTGTATGGTGATGATAATGATAACAATGGTGAAAGTCTAATTCTATTTTTGCTCTTTTGAGGGGATACATACCTTCCTTGCTCTTTGAAACTTTGTGAGGCGAATGAGATGCTCTATATTTTATTTTTTCTTTCCTCTCAAGTGGGCATCTTGTACCCCTAATTCTACTGTCGGACACTTGTCCATTTTTACCTCTCGTCTCACTTTTTTTCTTTTTCGAGGTTCCAGGCACTTGCCCCTTTTTATTTCCTTGTATCTCTCTTTTTTTAGAGCACTCATCTCATGAAATAATATAGCAAGTGGCAGTAACCAAGATAACTTGAGCATTTATTTCACAGGGGAAAACAGAAATGTCTTTGGCTATTCTCTCCTGGATTAGGAGTAGAATATTTTTTGGGTGGTTCTGGAGATGGAAATGAGTGGATATATGTGGATGCGTACTTTCAGAGTAGAAACAGCATGTGTGAGTGAACGTGCAAGTGAATCTTGATTTTAACCACATGACAAGCTCCTAAGGGTCTACACAGCTTGACCACACTCAATGCTCATAAGTAGTAAAAAGTAAATGTGTGGCTCAAAGTCTAGCAAACATGTATATATGGCTGTGGTAGGAATTTAAACACTCATCATACAGGAACTCATCATGCAATATTTTAAAGATTTTCAAAGATAAAATTCTCAGAATTCTAGCATCTCTAGGAACAGATAAACAGCAGCTCAACCTTCCCATATCATATCCGTTAACAACTTAGACTTCAGATCAAGTTTTCTTCTGTAGGATCTCTGGCAGTCTAGGATGGCCTAGAGGGCAGGTGAATAGGCCTGTCAACTCAAAAACTTTACTTGCTATCAGATTCATAGGATAGGGCGGCACTGCCGACCTACCAGGGCGGCACTGCCGGCCTCTTAATAGAAAGCTAAAGAAGTAAACAAGAAAAACTTTGGGAAACTTAGATCTGATAAATTTTCCAGCTCCCTGCAAGTTAGTAAGCACTAGAACCAACACACAAACTTGTAGAAGATATGTTGCACAGTAGATCGAGCTCAAACCCTAGAACACCTCAACAAGTACAGGTAAATAAGAACATAAACAGCACACAAAGATTTACCCCGTGGTTCAGCGGTCGCCACACACGGATGCACTTACTCCACGTTGTTGAGGTGCCCACACTAGGACCGACTCACCACAAAGGCTTGTCCTTCCCTCGTTCTTCAACAAGAGTGTTACCTCTTAAGGAAGGGGTGATTTCTTAGCTTCAACTTGAGGTTACAGACTTCCCTTGGCTGCCACACAAGTTTGACAAGCTCTAGGGCGACGCCTAGCCGGCTAGGAGCAAGCTCCAAGAGTAACAAACTCTAGGGTTGCCGACCAAACATGAACCAAATGCTCTTAGACTTTGGGAAACAGTGGATCTGCTCTTTAATTGAAGTTTGCAACCTTTTCTCTCAAGAAATGATGGTTGGGAAGAAAGATTTGCTTGAGAGCTTGAGATGCAACAATGGAAGAGAGAGAGAAGTGAGCACTGGTGTTCTGTAATAGTTAGGATGAAGGAAGACGAAGTGAGTGGCTCAGATAACCATTGTGGTCATGTAGGAGAGGTATATAAACCCCTGTCTTCCAACGGCCAGAAGGAGGGCGGCACTGCCACCCTAGTCAAACCAGCCAGGATTACTCAGAGGGAGAGCAACTGATTTGACTGAGAATTGAGAATGAAACAGAAGATTTGAGCATTTGATTCAACATTTGATCAAAAAACCTGGAGTCCCTCTTAATAGTATGGCTTTTCCTATACTCAAGGAATAAATAGAAACCAAGATAAAACTTCTATTAAACCTCATCGGAAAAGCCTTTTCAAAAATGATTAGAGACCCATCAAACTGTTTAACATCCTCCGTTCTTAGTTCCCTACTGGTCATCTCATCAAAGATCATTAGTTCCCTAATTCGGTGGTCATCAACACCAAAACCCACAATGGGCTTGATTGCACTTACAATCTCCCCCTTTTTGGTGATCGATGACAACCCAATTAGAGCTTACAAGAGATATAAGTAAAGCAGAGATAAACAAGTCCATGAATATAGGACCTCCCCCTAAATGTATGAATAGGGTCTTGAATCCTCGTTCTTGGTTTGAAAGACCAAGTTTCATAATTTTAGCTTTGTTGGGATTCCTCCTATATCTATGGCTGCTGTGGGGTGCTGCAAAAAGTGTCATAAAAAGAACGTGTATGCATATGACAGAAAACACACTGCAGAAAAGTGAACTGAGGCTGAGGGCGGCACTGTCGGCCTCTGCACACACAGTCAGCCAGAGACAGCAAGGACAACAAGCAGATCACAATATATAGTGCAAACAGCAAGTACATGTTCATATCCAAAGCAATTTAACGAAGTAGGTATCAATTATTACATAAAATAGAGTTTTGAGCGACTCTCAAACTCTCAACTAACATCTGCTCTGATCAGATCTGAACACTAGCTAACTTGAATTGACCCCCTTCCAGCTTCTCTAATTTTCTCCCCCTTTGGCATCAAGTACAAAAAAGATAAAAGATAAGAGAAATGGGAGAAGGACCAACTCACTCATCCTCATCATCGGACTCAATAACTGCACGACCTCAACGATGTGTAGTAGCTGTGAAGTGAGATGCACGCGTGGAACGTCGAGGAGCAGCCGCTGAAGTGCTGGCCCGCCGCTGTCTAGTCTCATCCCTGAACTGCCGATAGACACTGCCTAGTGTCTCCTAAAGATCTGGATCATCATCATACCCCTGGTGCTCCTCATAGCTACCATGTTCTTCATCAGACTCCATGTCAGATAGGTGAGGAAGGTCTGGAAACTGAGGAGGTGGAGCAACAGGTGGAAGAGGAGGTAGTCCCTGAACCTCTCTAGCTGCATTTATTGCATGCCTGCTCTCCATCATGTCATCATACTGATTTTGTGCCATGTAAGAGCAAGTCCCAAAAATAGCCTTCACCCATTCTGCCAACTTCTGAAAGCGCTTCTTCTTCCTTCCACCTCTCCTCTGTGGCACACTGTGGCCTCCCTCACTATGATATGAGCTCTCTACTGCAGGAGGTGGGGTTGTTTTACCACCTTTAGTTTTCTTGATGTTATACACAGTGTGGCTACAATCCTTAGGATATTTGACTCCAGTCACTCTCTCAATCATAAACATCAGATAAGGAGCATAAGGAAGTGCCCTCCTCCCATCATCCATAGCATATGCCAGCTCTACCCATATGAACCTTGGGACATTAAATTTGTCCTCTTCTGGAAATCTGGAAAGTACATTAGTAATATGACCATTTAAATCAGTGGCATTGTCTTTTGGGTTGAGTGTCATTATGATAAGGTTGTTCATCACATAATAGAAACTCTTCTACCCAGTCCTCCTGTTGTTCACTTGGGTTGGATCCTCCCACATAAAACTCACCTCATGTGGCTCAAACCTTCTCTCATTGTGAATTCAAGAGTAGGCTCTATGGTCATTTCCAAAACCCAATATCCTGCAGAAAGTGAGGAAATCAATCCTATAATGTGTGCCATCTGTCATCCAATGCACCTTATCATTATCTCTGTTCCAGAAGTAGGTAGCATGAAACTGGGCAAGTATCTCTCTGTTCCAGTCATATTTAAAGGACATGAGAGTGGACAGCTCAAACATATCACATACTTTAATTGCAGCATCAAAATCAGGCTCCTCTTTTGCTTGCATAGCATCAAAGTCAATGAAATGCATCTCATAAATCTTACCCCTTCTAGCTGGTAGGATAGCAGTGGCATAGAAATTTGAATGAAAAACATTCTAGAAACAATAATCAACACCACTTATCTTGCTGTGAGCATAGGGATCCATCTCTCTAGCTTCCTCCACAGCTTTCCAGCTTGCTGCATAATTGACTAAGGGATGATCCACAGTGTCATTTGGTGCCTTGAGTTCAAACTCATCAGTGCTGTCCCTCATGTAGCTGTCATCAAACTCAACAATGTGCAGGGGAGTGCTAGGACAACATCTAGGAGAGATGGTGAAACCTGCCTGCTGCAACATTTCTTCCTGCTGAATATACTGCTGCCTTGCTGCTCTATCATCTCCAAAGAAAACACCAGAGCTGCTGCCTCTCCCCCTGCCTCTGCGAACTTGTTGCTTGGTGGATATTTTCCTCTTCCCTCGGTCCATCTATGCCAACAATTGAACCAAATGAGAAACTGTACAGATGGTAGATAGTAGGACACCTGTAAAACAAGTTAGACAAGCAAGAAGAGTTAAATCACAATTTTCAGTTGTTCCCCAACCAGTGTTGGTTAGGGTAGGGCGACACTGCCGCCCTCTGAGGGCGGCACTGCCGCCCTGCAGATTTCTGCAGATTGTAATCTACTTCCTCTTGCTGGTCTAACTTATATTACAACTATCCCACAATCCATCATAGAATCTCTAAGACAGTTCATAAGCAGACTAGGTCTAGATGGGCATGAGCTTAAAGAGGATGGACAAACAAACTAGGATAGATTTAATCTATGAACTTTAATCGATTCACCTTCCCTTCAACGTATTGAAACTGTAGAGAGGCAGTTGCCAAGGCTGGCACTGCCGATCTTAAGCTCCGGCACTGCCGGAGGGCATCTTTCAATATGTCGAGAGAAACCAAATCCATTTAAATCCATCCACTAAACCTCTTCCTAATTCATCATCCATCACCTAGAAACTGAAACTTTTGCCCAAGAAGTAGACATTGCATAGATCGGGATCGGTTAGGGTTTCACCTTGCTTTGCTTTCTTGGATTCAGGTGATGAGAGAAGAATGCCCCTCCTTGGAGAGGGAGCAGCAAACCCCAATGCACCACTAGAGACGACCAAAGGAGGTCTTCCCCTTTCTCCTTCTTCCTCACGGTAGAGAAGTGGCCGATGGGAAGAACTTCCGTGGAGCCGTGCGTGAGGGAGAGAGAGAGCCAGAGAGGGAGCGTTGCGGCGCAATGAGGAAGAGAGGGGAGAGAAATCACGAGCACGACTATAGAAAGAAAAGAAAATTGGGCCCGAGAGATTCTGTCCAAGAGCGTTTTAGCCAGAACCGCTAGTGCCGCCCTCCTTGACAGCAGAGGGATTATAAGACTTTAACTTCTCTATATTGCTTTAGACATGAACACATACAACCCAAACACCATGACTAGACACAAGGAAACGATCAAACTATAGTCATGATATTTGAGACAATTTTAAGAGGTTTTGAAAGACATAATTGAGCTTTTCACAGATTTTTGCCTATACATACTATGAATTCAAACAAGTTGTGTGCTAGAATTCAAACCACGTTACAAGAATCAAGTATATTCAGCTCACTATGCAAAGCACAAAACCTTGACTCATCAAGAGGCTTAGTGAAGATATCGGCTAGTTGCTTTTCGGTGCTCACATGGCTGATTTCGATATCTCCTTTGGCTTCGTGGTCTCTCAAGAAGTGATGTCGGACGTCTATGTGCTTAGTTCTTGAATGGCTTACGGGATTGTTTGCAAGCTTTATGGCACTTTCATTGTCACACAAGAGTGGGATTTTGGTAAAATGACATCTGAAATCACGAAGGGTTTGCCTCATCCAAAGTATTTGAGCACAACATGCACCGGCTGCAACATACTCGGCCTCAGTTGTGGAAAGGGCTACACAATTTTGCTTTTTAGAACTCCAAGACACTAGGGATC
This sequence comes from Sorghum bicolor, assembly GCF_000003195.3. Taxonomy (NCBI): domain Eukaryota; kingdom Viridiplantae; phylum Streptophyta; class Magnoliopsida; order Poales; family Poaceae; genus Sorghum; species Sorghum bicolor. Next base: position 25,895,576 of record NC_012875.2, read on the forward strand.
ATCCAAGGAATTGACATGTTCCCGAAGTGCTTTTTCTATCTACCTTGCAACCGGCATAATCGGAGTCCGAATAGCCAAGTAGATTGAACTTGGAGCCCTTAGGATACCACAAGCCAAGGTTAGGAGTGTATACTAAATATCTCAAGATTCTCTTAACAGCCACTAAGTGACACTCTTTCGGGTTAGCTTGAAATCTAGCACACATGCACACACTAAGCATTATATCGGGCCTAGATGCACACAAATAAAGTAGAGAGCCTATCATAGAACGATATACCTTGATGTCGATGTCTTTTCCTTTTTCATCAAGATCGAGATGCCCATTTGTTGGCATGGGAGTTTTGATTGGCTTAGCTTTCTCCATGTCAAACTTCTTCAACATGTCTAGGGTATACTTGGTTTGACTGATGAAAGTTCCTTCCTTCAATTGCTTGATTTGAAATCCAAGGAAGAACTTCAGCTCACCCATCATGGACATCTCAAATCTCTTTGTCATGATCCTACTAAGCTCCTCACAAAAACTTTGGTTAGTACTGCCAAATATTATGTCATCGACATATATTTGGCACACAAATATATCATTACCAACTTTGCGAGTGAAAAGAGTAGAATCAGCTTTGCCTATTTCAAAGCCTTTCTTAAGCAAGAATTCCTTAAGGCATTCATACCATGCTCTAGGTGCTTGTTTGAGCCCATAGAGCGCCTTTTGGAGTTTATAGACATGATTTGGAAACTTGGCATCTTCAAAGCCTGGTGGCTGCTCAACATACACTAATTCTTGTATGGGACCATTAAGAAATGCACTTTTGACATCCATTTGATGCACCTTGAAGTTATTGTGGGCAGCAAAGGCTAAAAGCATTCGTATAGCTTCAAGCCTTGCCACTGGTGCAAATGTCTCATCAAAGTCCAATCCTTCAACTTGTGTATATCCTTGAGCCACCAATCTTGCCTTGTTTCTTGTCACCACACCATTTTCATCTTGGTTATTGCAAAAAACCCATTTGATACCAATGACATTTGTATTAGGTCTCTCAACAAGAGTCCATACTTGATTTCTCTCAAAGTTGTTGAGTTCTTCTTGCATAGCCAAGACCCAATCCTCATCAGCCGATGCCTTTTCTATCTTATCTGGTTCAATAGAAGAGAAAAAAGAGAAATGTTGACAAAAACTTGCTAAATGAGATCTAGTCAACACTCCCTTTCGTAAACTTCCAAGAATGTTATTGGCGGGATGATCTCTTTGAATTGTTTGACGTAGTCTTGGATGCTCCACCTCTTCTTGATCATCTTCTGCCTCCACATCTACTTCAGATTCAAGAATAGGTGAGAGATCACGTCCTTGAACATGTGTTGCTTCTGTTGCTGCAGAGGGAGGGGTGGCACTGCCGCCCTGCTGGTTGACAGTAGGTGTGGCCTGCTCATCTGCATCAAGAGTGTCAGCGGAAGATTTTGCAACATCATCTTTGAGATCCTCCTTTCCAGTTTCCTTGTCTTCTTGTGGCCTGATTTCTCCAGTGGCCAAGTGCTTGATTGCATCACATGGTAGATCTTCCTTTCCTACAACACTTTCATCAAGATGCTCTACTTGAGAGCCGTTAGATTCATCAAATGACACATCTACTGCAACTTCAACTCTACCAGAGGTTTTTTTGTAGATGCGGTAGGCATGTTCATTTGATCCATAGCCAAGGAGATACCCTCATCAACTTTAGGTGAAATTTAGATGTTTTGTTCTTTTGTTAAGTATAAACACTACACCCAACACTCTGAAATAAGACACCTAGTGCTTGTTACCAGTTAGTAGTTCATAAGATGTTTTCTTGAGCCTCTTGTGTAGGTAGAGGCGGTTGATTGCATGGCAAGCGGTGTTGATAGCCTCACACCAAAATATGTCAGAGGTCTTGTATTCATCAAGAATTGTTCTTGCCATGTCAATGAGTGTTCTATTCTTTCTCTCTACTACACCATTTTGTTGCGGGGTGTATGGAGTTGAAAACTCATGTTTTATGCCTTCATCATCAAGAAATTCTTCTACTTGAGTATTCTTAAATTCGGTTCCATTGTCACTTCTCATTTTCTTGATAGGGAGACCGAATTCCTTTTGTGCTCTCCTCACAAAGATCTTCACCTTTTCCTGTACCTGTGACTTATCATACACAAAGAACACCCAAGTGAAACGTGAATAATCATCAACAATCACTAAGCCATACTTGTTACCCCCGAGACTTAGGTAAGCAACCGGTCCACAGAGATCCAAGTGAATCAACTCCAAAGGTTGTGTAGTGGTCATGATACTCTTTGGTGGGTGTGGTACACCTACTTGTTTTCCGGCTTGGCAAGCACTGCATATCCTGTCTTTTTCAAATTCAACATTTGTTAGTCCAAGAATGTGGTTGTCTTTTAGGAGTTTGGCCAAGTTCCTCATCCCAACATGAGCTAGTCGGCAATGCCACAACAAGCCCTTGCTAGATTTTGCCACTAAACAAGTCTCAAGCTTTCCTTTACTTTTATTGAAATCAACTAGGTAAAGTTTGCCCTTCAAACGACCTGTAAATACAATAGAGGAATCCTCCCTCCTAGAGACTTCCACACCCTTATCCGTAAAGAGACAATTGTAACCAGCTGCACACAATTGTGACACTGATAACAAATTGTATCCTAATGGATTTACATGTAAGACATTTGATATTGAATGATCAAGTGTAATGGCTACCTTACCAAGGCCAATCGCTTCCCCCTTAGAATTGTCACCAAATATGATTGTCTCATTTGAATTTGTAGTTGGGGAATATGATGAGAACATACTCTTTTCTCCGGTCATGTGATTTGTACAGCCACTGTCAAGCACCCAACTTGACCCACCGGAGGAGTATGCCTACAAAACGAATTTAGTTTCTTGGTTTAGGTCCCCAAACAATCTTGGGGCCTTGCATGTTAGTTACAAGAACTTAGGTACCCAAATAGAGGTATTAAGATAAATGTTTCTGTCACTGCCAATGTGTTTTGCAACCACTACTCCATTGCTGTTGCTTTTTAACATAAAACAAGAACTCAAACTTTGCCTTGGTGCTGGTGCTATTGGTTGATGAGAGAACTTGTTTGGTGTTCCCCAAATGATTTTCTTTATATCCTGGGGTTTCTTCTTTGGCTGATACTCCTTCTTATTTCGTTTTATCTGTTCAGAGATAAAGTTGGTAGCCCTCCCTTTTCTGTGGGGGGCGGCACTGCCGCCTTTCACAGCGGCACTGACGGCCTTGGCTGGCTGTGCTCCTTGAGGAGACTTGTGTGCTACCTTCTGTGCAGGTTGTTCTGTACCAACTTTACCTTTACTAATGAACTTGACACATTCATAGCCATTGACTATCTTTCTTCCATTGTACTTTCCACCTTTCATATGTCCTAGCCCATCTTTGATGTGTGGATGTCTACCATCCTTGTACGATGGCTTCCTTGGTTGATTTTCCTTGCCACTTGCTGCATCTTCACACTTTGTCTTCAGTAGATCATTCAATCTAGTGATCTCTTGTCTCATGACCTCCATGTTTGCAAGGTTAGTGGAATACATATTCAAATCAAGATTATAGCATTTTCCACAACCTTTAATACTAGAGAAGTTAGAGATATTCTTTGCACTAGAGAGCTGTGAGTGGCTCTCTCAAAGAAGGTCATATTGCAGCTCCTTTTCTTTGTGCTTTTTATCTAAGACACAATACTTCTCAAAGAGAGAAATATTTTCCTTCTTTGTGAGAGCATGGCTTTCCTTTTCTTTTGATAATGATTTCTTTAGGTCAGCCACCTCACTTCTCTCTACTACAAGTGCTTCTTTGCAAGACGCGTAGATCTTTTCTTGTGCATCAAGATCATTATCTCTAGCATCAAGCTCAGCATGAACACCATCTAATACCTCTGATAGCTTGGTGATAAAGAGTTAGTCTTAGGGTCCAAATTCTTTGTAATATTATCTATTTCTTCATCACTAGAGACATCATCATCACTAGACGAATCACTAAGATCACTACTTGAGACATTGTGAGATAGTGATGGAATGGTAGATTTTGATTTCACCTTCTTGTCTTTTGCCATGAGGCAAGTGGGAGAGGGATTGTCATCATCATCATCGGTCATGTTGTTGAAGAGCCTTGGTGAAGAGGACATCTTGAGGACAGCCATGGTAGCAACCTTCTCATCATCATCACTTGAGGTCTCTTGAGTTGAGTCCCACTCATGACCAATGTGTGCCTCTCCACTTCTCTTGTAGTTTTTCTTACCTTCATATTTTCCTTCCTTCTTGATGTTTTTGTGAGTGCTCTCTTTATTTTCAAGTGGGCAGGCTGCAATGAAATGTTCAGTGCTGCCACATCCAAAGCACATTCTCTTTTTCTTGTTGGAGAACCTTCTTGGTACAACTTTATACCCTTGCTATTTCAATCCCTTGTGGTACTTCCTCATGAAGAAACCAACATCACTGATCTTCTCATATTCATCACCATCACTTTCATCTTCACTTGAGGAGGAAGAGGTCGGATCAGTTTCTTTCACTTGCTTTGCTTTCTTGGGCTTGATTGTTGGTAATTGCTTGCTGTTTTTGGATTTGCTGCAGCTGCCTTGTTGATTTGATTTCTTTGCCTTGAGAGCTAGATCCTTGACTTTCATGCCTTCCAACTTGGCTTGTAGCTCCCCTTACCTTCTTCTTTCATTTGCTTCTTCTCTTTGCATGTCAAAGGTTAACAATCTACCAAGCACATCATTTGGTGTGAAGTGCTCAAACTTCTTCTTATCTCTAATTAATGTCACTACGGTCTCATTTCTTGGAGAGTATGCCTCTAGCATGACCTTCACCGCCTTGTGATCATCTAGCTCATCACCACCATAGCCTCTAATCTTTCCAACTAGTGCCATTAGCCTATCAAACATTTCTTGTGGCCCTTCATCATCAACTATCACAAATCTATTGAGCTTGGCCATAAGCAAATCAATCTTTGCTCTTCTTACTTTGTCAACACCTTCGTGTGCAAGGTGCAAAGTATTCCAAATCTGTTTTTGCCACATCAACATTCATCACTCGGTTGTATTCATTTCCATCCAAGGCACTGAGAAGAATGCTTGTGGCTTGACCATTGAGATGGACAGCAGCTAACTCATCATTGGTTGGATGCTCTGAGTCTTCAGGTGGCTGTAATCCACTGCACACAATTTCCCAAAGTCCGGGGTGAAGAGCGATAAGATAGGCCCTCATCAAGTGCTTCCACTTGGCAAAGTTAGTCCCATCGAAATGAGGTAACTCTCCCGCGGGCACATTGATGTAGGACTTCTTATCACAGTTAGTTAGATAAGAATAATTAAAGGATACAGCTGAAAACTTCTTTTTGCCATTGTCCAAGTCCTTCTTGCTGCTCTTCTTGTCCTTCTTGGAGATATTGTAAGAGGCATCATCATCACCATCATCGGAACTAGATGATAGTTCACTTGATGATACATCATATGCCTTCTTTTCCTCTTTCTTTGTTCTTGCTGCTCTTCTCTTGGCTCTTTCTTCACGTATACGCCTTCTCTCTTCCTTTCTCTTCATCTTTTCATCGAGCTTTTGTTGTTCTTCTTTTGCTTTTCTTTTTTCTTCTCTTCTCGCCCTTCTCTCTTTCTTTCTTTCTACATCAGTGGTCTTGTCATCCTTGAGGGTGGTGTTACTTGCTGTCGAAAGGGACATATCACTGCTGATGCTGGCATCTTCGATAAGCACACCACCATCTTTTGGCTCACGAGTGCCTCTAGAACCTCCTCCGACTTCCATATTTCACGCGGTGAAGCGTAACTGAAGCAACCTGCTCTGATACCACTTGTAGGATCTCTGGCAGTCTAGGATGGCCTAGGGGGGTGAATAGGCCTGTCAACTCAAAAACTTTACTTGCTATCAGATTCACAGGACAGGGCGGCACTGCCGGCCTACCAGGGCGGCACTGCCGGCCTCTTAACAGAAAGCTAAAGAAGTAAACAAGAAAAGCTTTGGGAAACTTAGATCTGATAAGTTTCCCAGCTCCCTGCAAGTTAGTAAGCACTAGAACCATCACACAAACCTGCAGAAGATATGTTGCACAGTAGATCGAGCTCAAACCCTAGAACAACTCAACAAGTACAGGTAAATATGAACATAAACAGCACACAAAGATTTACCCCGTGGTTCAGCGGTCGCCACACAAGGCTGCACTTACTCCACGTTGTTGAGGTGCCCACACTAGGACCGACTCGCCACAAAGGCTTGTCCTTCCCTCGTTCTTCAACAAGATTGTTACCTCTTGAGGAAGGGGTGATTTCTTAGCTTCAACTCAAGGTTACAGACTTCCCTTGGCTGCCACACAAGTTTGACAAGCTCTAGGGCGACGCCTAGCCAGCTAGGAGCAAGCTCCAAGAGTAACAAACTCTAGGATTGCCGACCAAACGTGAACCAAATGCTCTTAGACTTTGGGAAATAGTGGATCTGCTCTTTAATCGAAGTTTGCAACCTTTTCTCTCAAGAAATGATGGTTGGAAAGAAAGATTTGCTTGAGAGCTTGAGATGCAACAATGGAAGAGAGAGAGAGGTGAGCACTGGTGTTTTGTAACGGTTAGGACGAAGGAAGAAGAAGTGAGTGGCTCAGATAACCGTTGTGGTCAGGTAGGAGATGTAACAGAACCGTCCAATTTATAAGAATTCAAGTGAATTAGCGACCATGGGAGTAGTCAAGCCAATGGACTTGAACCCATATAAATCCGGTAGTCCGACGAAATCTCAAAAGACCTCGATTCAACCAACATACAACCAAGATCGTACATGATCAAGCATCACCATCAGAGATTACAACATTCAAACAGAACATAGTTTTACATCACATCAGAGTTGAAACAGGTTATTACAAACCATAGCAGTAGCGAAAACAAAGTAGTTTTGAAACAACAACAACCCAGTTATAATACATGCCAGTTCCGTTGTCAAGTCCCCACAAAAGCATAACCGGAGGTAGAGAAGTGATCACGCCCATGATCTATTCATCATCCGCAGCTGGGTGATGACAGTTAGCGCAATAGCCGTGATAGACGACATCATCTGCAACAGGGGTAAATAAAACCCTGAGTACGAGAATGTACTCAGCTAGACTTACCCGTCATAAACCAGAAATAAAGTGACACCAAGGAGTATGCAAGGCTGATCTTTGTGGGCTGGTTTGACTCACCTTTTTGCATAAAAGCCTTTGTTGTAAGGAATTCATGTATTATAATTCAGCAGCAAGTTCATCACTTAGCAACTATCCACTAGATTAGCACCTACTCTAAGCATACACTTGAGTCTTTAAGCATTACAATAATAACCATATCCGGATTATCACATAGCCATCATCATTCTCATCATAACCATTAAGTTTATTTAGTGAATTCTACGTTGCCGCTGCCCAAGTCAAGTTCTCACTATCCGGGAGAGACGGCGATTCGAATCGATTCCTATCCAGCTGGAGGGGTATTCCTAGCACTCACCCAAGCATACTTCATGACGGCAGCTCGGATCACCTTTAGCACAACTCCGGACCAAGTCGCGGGTTCGTCCAGCGCCGCACCCCCAGGGACCGCCAATCTGCCAGGGCAGGACTCTAACCTGACACCTGGGCTTACGCCATTGACTCCCCGCACATCCTTACTACCAACCGGAGTGCGCACTCATATAGAACGGGGTATCCGGCCTGAGTTGCACTCGTAGGCTTCGCGGTCGGAACGACTTATCCGGCCAACTAAGTGATAGGCATGCGTTCAACATGACACGGGGACGTACAGCGATTCGGTCCTTAAACGACACAGACGGGGATAGATTCACACCCAAGACCTCCATGCCTTGTTGCTGCACTATCGTCATCCCGCCCGGTCTCAAATTCATTATTAACACATGGTTATTTCCACGATAGCAAATATAGCCAACCGTGATCATCATCCACCTAACTCTCGCAGGTGACAGGAAATCACCCGGCTTCTACCGAGCTAAGCATAGCTAAGCATTACTTCGATCCTGGACCTACTTGGGTAATGTTTAAGGTGGACAAGGTAGTCATTATGCAGCAAGGGTGTCATATCAATGCCTACCACTTAATGCAACAGTATATAACAATAGTCATTTGATAGCTGAACATGATAATCAAAATAGTAGGAGGCTTATAATGCTTCGGGGCTTGCCTTCAACGTAGGTAGAGGGACGATGGTCAGGGCACTCCGGCAAATCCTCCTCCTCCTCAGCCCCTTGAGGTGGCTCCCCTTGCTGTCCTTCCGGCTCCGGCAACTCGAATTCCAGCACCGTCACTCCTTTGGGTACACCTATGGATGCATGACAAGGAGATGAATATGGGACATATGATGTATGATGTCATGATGAAGAGCCAAGAGGACCTAAACAAGGTATAACATGAGCATAGACTTCTAAGAATAAGTGAGTCATGGAATAACAAGTAATTGCGTACTTCTTTTCTGGTAGAGAGACTAAATAGACAAGTCAAACAAGTCCTAGCTACTCTTACCCAGTCACTGGTTTAGTAGACAGACCAACCAGTCAATAGTTTCAGCTATAACTCGAGTATCACTTAACCAAATTAAGCAAGTAAGCACTTTCTGGAAAGCTTAACAAATTTTCTACAATTTACTTTTAGACATCCCAGCATGATTCCCAACCGAAATATGCTAAAACATACAAAGTTGGCTGGCTGCTCTGGAAATTCCAGAGAGCAAGCACTTTGTAGCAGCTACTTGAAATATGCATAACTTTTAAACTACTCAACCAATTGCCATGAAATTTGAACACGAAGTAGATCAGTAAGGTAGCTACAAGTTTGTTGTAGACAAGTTTCCCAGAAAGCAACATCCTTAATTAGTTCTCAAGCATTTGCTATCAGCTACACAGAAATGCTCTAGGAAAGGCATAAATAGCCAAAAATAATATTTTGCACATGTTGAGAATGTATCAAAGGAACAACCCAATTGCACCAATAGATAGAACATATATAAGAAACACCAGAAAACATTATGGCAAGGTCTAAAACTATTTCTATCATCACCTTTTCCATTTATTTAATTATTAAGGTGATTTAATGAACATATACTCCAAGTGTTCCAAAAATTCTAAGACAATTACAGCAAGATACTTATGCTAACATAAGGTCACTGTAAAATTTTTAGAACATTTACATGTACACATTGTGAGGTATAGAAATAACAAGCTAGTAAAGGCATGCAAGGCATAAATGTGAAACCCTATCAAAAAGTGTCAAACAACAGATTTCATATTTTTCCTAGCCTTGTCCACACATAAGTACAACACTCAGCAAGTTTCACCATAAAAGGAGTTATACTTTAATTATCAAAAATACCACAAGATTCTCCTATTTAAGCAAGGATAATTTTTAACTTCCCAACCAGGCTTCCAAAAATCATGAAAACTTTATCAGAGCCTATTCATAAAATGATCAACAACTCCCTAAATTTGCATGGCCAGCAGATCAGTAGATCTCACGATAAAATTACCCACTGAAAAACCAAGATTAATTTATATCTAATTATTTCTGCAAAAACATGGCATGTTTCATATTTTTATTAAAAACTAGAATTCTACTGGAACCTAGCAAAATTGGAATCACCACATTTGGATCTCTAAAACTCCAGATATAAATTTTACAAAATCAGCTTTGGCTCTGCAAAACAGTGAACCAGAGAGTGACACAGAGAGGATGACATCCGGGACCCACGCGTCAGTGAAACGGGCACAGGGGAGATGCTCGTCGCCGGCGAAGCTCGACGACGACAAGGTCTCGGCCGGATCCAAGGGCACCTACGTGTTCCTCTCATCAAGGCGACTCTGTTGACCTACATTACGCGCGCTCTACTGGACTCTAGGGTGCTCGCCGTCGGGAATGGCGGAGCGGCGGCGCTGCGCGGCGATACGCCGGCGGATCCAGGCAACGGCGACGTGGTAGAGCGTCATGCCAAGCATCAGTGAACCAAGGGGAAGCGGTAGGAACAAGAATGGAGGAAAATGGTGGAGCAGAGAAGCCTGACCACATTGCCGGTGACCTCTGCGAACTCCGGCGAGGTGAAGCTCGCGACGGAGATGACAATGTGACCTCACCGGTGCTCGGCTAAGGGAATGGGGTGGACGTCGAGGTAGAGGACGTCAAGGCGGAGCTCTGGACGGGCTAGCTTGGCCGGAGACGCGGTGGAACGGCCGGAGGAGCTCGCCGAAGCACGGCGGAGCTTCCTGAGGCGACGGCGGAGCGAAATGGGGGTTAGTGAGCGAGTGGAGAGCGCTTTTGAGGCGTCCACTCGGTGCGTGGCGACTTGGAGACGCCGTGGGAGCTGACAGGCGGGGTCGTCGATGGCGTACGGCCGACACCTGGCCGGACACGCGGCGGCGGGCGGTTTCTGACGAAACTGAATCGCGTGATTCAGTCGCCGCCAACAGTGACTGAAACTCGAACTTTGTCAACGTTTTACTCTCAGCTCAATCGGTGGTTTTGGCTGGGATTTGATCCTCTGGACAGAGCTACACGAGCTCTACAACTTTGGTTACAAGATCAAAGTCTAACTCAGTCTGGATTTCAAACTACAACGCTCCAAACAACCCTTGGCCGAAACTGCGTGATCCAACACTTAGCCAAATTCAGCTAAGTGTGAAACCAGCCCTAATTTTTGGCTTGTGAGTAATTTTTGAATGTGTTCTATGCTTTTTCATAAAAAGTCATCAACATAACTTTTGTATCTTATGAAATTCTCTACAACTTTGCTTCAGGTGCCAAAGACATGCAAGATCTCTAACACCAGTTTCATAAAACCTCTTTGAAAAGAGGTCTAGGAGGTCAATTAAGCCATTCTAGGTTTAACCCTAACCTAGGGGCATTTTTGGCCAAAACCTTCAACATGAACTTTGTTCCAAATGATATTCTAAACATGATTGAAGTATTTAGGAAAACAATGTACACTCATTTGCATTGGTTACCCCTTATAGTCACTCAATTCAAGTCATACAAGCAATTCAATCATACATGGTATACATAAGATGACATGTGATCATGATAGATGCTTATGAATGAGCTTGATGATGCTTGTGTTGATGCAATGCTCATGGTTAACATGCAAGCTAACACTAGGAGTGTTACAGCCCTCCCCCCTTACAAAAATCTCGTCCCGAGATTTGAAAGACGTACCACTTTCCGTAGAATGAAGGATAAGTTACTCGTAAATAGTCTTCCCTTTCCCAAGTGGCATCTCTCTCATTTTGGCGGTTCCACAAAATTCTAAAAAGTTTGATCACCTTTCCACGAGTAACTCGTTCTTTGACATCAAGAACTTGCACAGGTTTTTCCTCATAAGATAGGTCTGACTGCAACTTGATATCTCTTGATTCAACTCTCTCTTCGGGCACACGAAGACACTTCTTAAGTTGAGATACATGGAATACAGGGAAAATAGCTCTCATTTCGGAAGGTAGTTGCACTTTGTAAGCTACCTTACCACTCTTCTCAATGATTTGGTAGGGACCCACATACCTAGGGGCAAGCTTTCTTTTAACACCAAAGCGATTTACTCCCTTCATAGGCGATACCTTTAGGTACACAAAGTCACCTACTTCAAACTCGATTGGCTTTCTTCTTCGGTCAGCATAGCTTTTCTGTCTAGCTTGGGCAGCTCTCATGTGTTGTTGGATAATGAGAACTTGCTTTTCGGCTTCCTTGACAAAGTCAATTCCGTAGTACCTTCTTTCACCAGGTTCGACCCAGTTTAAAGGAGTTCTACATTTGCGGCCATACAAAGCTTCGAAAGGAGCCATTTGGATACTCTCTTGATAACTATTGTTGTATGAGAATTCAGCTAAGGGTAACCATTTCTCCCACGCACCCATGGAAGATATAACACAGGCTCTCAACATATCTTCTAGAATTTGGTTCACACGCTCAGTTTGACCGGAGGTTTGGGGATGATAGGCCGAACTGCGAACCAATTTTGTACCAAGGAGTGAATGTAGATGCTCCCAAAAGCGAGCAGTGAACTGGGGACCTCTATCAGAAATAATAGTGCGAGGCACTCCGTGCAATTTAACTATCTGAGAGAAGTACAACTCAGCATAGTCGGATGGTCGGTATGTAGAGTGTACGGGAATAAAATGAGCCGACTTCGTTAAACGGTCAACAATCACCCATATAGAATTGTGTCCTTTTTGAGTAAGGGGAAGTCCAACAATGAAATCCATGCTGATTTCTTCCCACTTCCAACCGGGAACCGACAAGGGTTGCAATAAACCTGCAGATTTGAGGTGAACTGCTTTTACCCTGCAGCAAGTATCACACCTAGCGACATAAGCTGCTATCTCTTTCTTCATTTTGGTCCACCAGAAACGAGGTCTCAAATCTTGGTACATTTTGCTACTACCCGGATGAATGGACAACTTGGAAGAATGAGCTTCTTCTAAGATCTTGTTGCGTAGGTCACGGTCCTTGGGTACAACTAGTCGATCGTCAAACCACAGTACACCTTTCTCATCTACCTTGAAATGCTTGGTGTCTTGCTCTTGCATTTTTCTTTTTATATGAAAAATACCAGGATCAGATTTTTGGAGCTCTATGATTTGACTCTCTAATGAGCAGCTGACTATGATGTTGTGCAGGACCACAGGATGCAGTAAATTGAAGCCTTCCTCTAGGAGTGGTCTAACATGTTGTTTCCGGCTGAGAGCATCAGCTACAACATTGGCTTTGCCTGGATGATAGTGTACTTCTAAATTGTAGTCTTTTATCAACTCCAACCATCTTCTTTGTCTCATGTTCAATTCGGGCTGAGTGAATATATATTTGAGGCTCTTATGGTCAGTGTAGATGTGACATAGATTACCCAACAGATAATGTCTCCAGAGCTTCAATGCATGCACAACTGCTGCTAACTCTAGATCATGAGTAGGGTAGTTGGCTTCATGTTTCCTCAGCTGCCGGGAAGCATAGGCAATAACTCGGCCTTCTTGCATAAGCACACAACCTAGGCCAGTGCCAGATGCATCACAAAAGACATCAAATGGCTTTTCAATATCAGGCTGTGCCAGAACAGGAGCGGTGGTCAGCAAATGGCGTAGAGTGGTGAAAGCAACTTCACACTCCTCGGACCACACAAACTTCACATCTTTTTGCAGTAGCTTGGTCATAGGCTTAGCTATTTTGGAAAAGTCTGGAATAAAGCGCCGATAATAACCCGCCAGACCGAGAAAACTCTGGACTTCGTGCACTGAAGTTGGGGCCTTCCAGTCTAGAACCTCTTGCACCTTTGACGGGTCAACAGAAATACCCTCTTCGGATAAAATATGGCCTAAGAAAGGCACTTTCTTCAGCCAAAACTCACACTTGCTGAACTTGGCATAGAGCTGATGTTCTCGCAATCTCGTGAGTACAATCTGAAGGTGCTTCTCATGTTCTTGTGCATTTTCAGAATACACCAAAATATCATCGATGAACACCACCACAAACTTATCCAGTTCAGGCATGAACACCGAATTCATCAGGTACATGAAATGAGCAGGGGCATTAGTCAGACCAAAGGACATGACTAAATACTCATACAACCCATACTGGTAGAGAAAGCCGTTTTAGGAATATCTTCAGGTCGGATCTTGATTTGATGATACCCAGATCTCAGATCAATCTTGGAGAATACTTTAGCCTTGGCTAATTGATCAAACAGGATATCAATGCGAGGCAGTGGATACTTGTTTTTGATAGTCACGGCATTCAGCGGACGATAGTCTATGCACATACGTAGAGACTTGTCCTTCTTCTTGACAAAGAGAGCCGGACAACCCCATGGAGAAGAGCTAGGCCGAATAAGACCCTTCTCTAGGAGTTCTTGCAATTGCTTTTTCAACTCTGCCAATTCATTGGGTGGCATTCGGTATGGCCTTCTAGAGATAGGTGCGGTACCCGGAATTAGATCAATTTTAAACTCGATGTCCCTGTCCGGTGGCAACCCGGGCAAATCCTCTGGAAAGACATCCGGAAACTCACACACTACCGGAATCTCTGCCAAAGTAAGTGGTCGAATAGCATTGGCTGCGTGACGGATGTTGTTGCTTCTAGGGAGTTGAACTAAGAAAGCTTCTTTACTATCAGGCTCCCTCAACATGATGACCCTAGTTGAAGTGTCTATTAGTACTCCATGATCGCTCATCCACTTCATTCCTAGTATAACATCTATTCCCAAGCCTGGTAAAATCACAAGATTTGCTGAATAATTACGCCCTTCTATGGCGATTTGTACATCCCTTACTACTTGGTTTGTAGCAATTTGATTACCAGCCACGCTAATGCAAAATTTTCCACTATCAAGGTCAATGACATGTTGCCCATGCTTAGATGTGAATGCTTGACTCATAAATGAATGCGAAGCTCCAGAATCAAATAAGACAACTACAGGGTGTTGATTTACAAGAAACATACCAGCCGTGACCACTTCACCTTCAGGAATTTCTTCAATGGTGTTATAGTGCACTCGGCCGGGACGAGTAGTAACCCCAGCTGCAGAAGTCCTCCTAGGGTAAGGGCAATCCCTCGCCCAATGACCAACCTGTTTGCAATTGAAGCAGGGGCGGTTATCAGGAGGAGTCTTGGGACCTCCCTGCCCCGTGGCACCTCTTGGGAGAGCAACTGTGAAGGACTTACGCACTCCCGTCTTCACATTTGCCTTTTTCTGCGGTGGCCTATACCTTGTCACAGCATTGGGTGGGCGATAGGCCGGCTTGCTCGCCACTGGAGTCTTGGACTGTGAAGCACCTGCCTCATAGGCCCTCTTGCGGTTCTTGGACGCGGCATACACGGTATTGGAGTTTTCCTGAGTCAATGCATCACTTACAAACTCATTAAAAGTGGTACTTTTGTTACCAGCCATGTTCTTGGACAACTTGGGACCTAATCCCCTCTTGAAGCTAGCAAGCTTTTTGGCTTCAGTATCGACCATCTCAGGAGCATAGCGAGACAAATTGTTAAAAGCATGAAGATATTCAGTCAAGCTTTTAGTGCCTTGCGTTAGGTTCATGAACTCGGTGTGCTTGATAGTCATTAAGCCTTGTGGAATATAAGTGTTCCTGAAAGCAGTTTGGAACTGGTCCCAGGTTACAACAGCATAGGCGGGCAAGCTAGTCCTGTAATGACTCACCAAACACCCGCTTTGCCCTCCAACTGGTGGGCTGCATATTCCGCCTTTAGCTCTTCGGTTAACCTTAGCAAACGGAATTTCTGTTCAAGAGTGTTAAGCCACTCATCAGCTTCTAGAGCTTCAACAGCCTCCTTGAAAAGCGGCGGCTTGGTGTCCGGGAAATCCTTGAAATTGCTGTACTGATTTGCCTCTCCGCCTTGGCGGGCATGGCGACCACCCCGGTTCTGCTGCGCCATAGTTTGCATGGCCTCATTGAGCATACGCTGGCCCTCAACAAGAGCTGCCAATAGCTCAGTAGGTGTAGGCGGGGGAGGAGGTGGTGGCGGTGGCACCTCGTTGTGACCGGAGCGAGTATTGCGAGCCATCTGCACAAGGCATACCAAGCAATTGTTTCAGGCGATAGATATAATTGTCATGAACTTCAATTGCTGCCATATGGAATTTAATGAAGTAAATTCACATAAATCAAGCTGCAGTATCCCATGTACAATAAGAAAATATCTGCCATGATACTTGGTTAATCCCGCGATCAATCACAGCCACACCTTCTCAAGGATTAAAGACATTGCAGAGAATTATTTCAGCTCAATATTAAACATGGAGCATCACAAATAAGTGCATAGGGTTACATAAAGTTATTGTCACAACTTAAGGGTTTACAGGAGGGGCACCATGGCCAAATACATAGAGTCTCAACTAAATTTCAGATTACATGTCCATTACACAAAGAGATGGAAACTGATACATGATCATAACATCATCGCTAGGCTACATATCTTCCTCGGATTCTCCATTAGAGATGATGCCATCGCCCTGATCTTCCTCACTAGGAGCTTCTTCATGATTAAAAGGGGCTGGTTGTGGGATAGGATTTATGATATTATTTAAGCGATGGACATCTAACTACAGCTCAGCAATCCTAGTAATCAGCTCTTCCTCTCTCAGTTCAGCATGGAACAAGGCTCTAACTCTAGCAGCTTCTCTATTTTCATCCAAGCGTATAGCCTCATCTCTCTCCCTAGTCATTTGCATCATGCGGGCTTGTGCTTCATTGCGCTCTCTAACTGCGTTTGCAACTTGATTGCGGCGGGCTTGCAAAGCAGTGTGATAGTTTTGGATTTCAGCTTGTGCATCCATAAAAGCCTTGCGGTGCTTGCGCACTCTCTTGCGTAGTTTGCGCTGCCCAACCTGAGCTCGTTGGAGCGCTAACATGGCCTCTATGTAGGTGTCCTGGCGTACATAGTGCAGCTTAAGTACCGCTAGCATGGCACTCATGGCAGGGCTGGAGCTATATCCTAGCAATATTTCCCTCATCTCTAAGGACTCATTCCCTATCTGGGACACAAAGGTGTCAGTCACACTCACTCTGGGGATGGACCCCGCTGGGCCATTCACTAACTCATCACCAAACTCTTGACATATTTCTAGCAAAACCTCTAGGGCTGCTACCTGGGCACCCTCCCAAGGAGTTTGGCCATCACACTCAACTATCCAACCTAGCCACTGTGGGTTATTTGGACAAGGGGGAACTGTAATTTGGACATCTACCCAAGGTAAGGCTCCTGCATGCTCAGCCTCGGTCCAAGTGTACTTAGGTGGTTCCTCATATCCAACTGAACTTAGCACCCTCCACAACAAAGTAGGAGTGCCAAACATGTCCAGGAAGGTCTCACTCGCGTGCGGGGCTGCCATCTGTAGAAAGACCACATTTGAGTAAGGGAGATTAATTACAAGGAGAGATAAAGAATCGTATTTTCAAAATTAGATACCCAAGTATTGCATAAAGAATGTATGAATGATTCATGATGCATGCACGTTCCATACGTCCTTTCCAAACTTAGAACAAAATTCTAACGGTATAGTCGGTGGCATACATACGTGCATTCTTTATACGTAACTACACGGTCTACACGTTTCGTTGTTAGTGTACCTGCAGAAGATTTCATTTCAGCCCAGCCCCACAGTAGTATAAGTGCAGAAATGTAAATCAAATCAACAATCAATCAAGCTAGGTACTCCGGTATATATTCCCGAACATATACCGCAGCACACTACCCATTTGGGATACACCCACATATACATCAAATATGTACACATGGCTGCACCTACTACCCACAATTAAGTACCTTCATATATACATGTGTGAAACATGTAAATATTCCAGTAACCACAGCTAACACTCCCCTAGACCGACGGTTGGACGGTCATGCTCTCACAGCTCACACTTACCGTAGCGTAGAGGCATATAGATCCATACATTACCACTCAAGCAAGTGGCATCCATACAATTTCACGCCGTATGGACGACGAAAGAAAACAAGCAATGCTTACCATGGCGTAGAGGTATGTGGTCCATTCATTACCACTTAAGTAAGCGGTATCCATATAATTACACGCCATATAGACGACGAAAGGAAAAACCCCCATGTTAGTAATATTAAGCCACCTAGAAGTCCTTATATGGGCATAAAGGGTATGACCACTGGCATGGTATAAGTTATCAAAACCTTTTTAAAACAGCCCTACATATAGCCTAATTTTGCCAAATTAGCTTAGGAAAACCAAATTCATTTGTTTTTAAATACATCTATGATGGTTAAATGCTTAATCTTGCTCTGATACCAGCTGTAACAGAACCGTCCAATTTATAAGAATTCAAGTGAATTAGCGACCACGAGAGTAGTCAAGCCAATGGACTTGAACCCATATAAATCCGGTAGTCCGACGAAATCTCAAAAGACCTCGATTCAACCAACATACAACCAAGATCGTACATGATCAAGCATCACCATCAGAGATTACAACATTCAAACAGAACATAGTTTTACATCACATCAGAATTGAAACAGGTTATTACAAACCATAGCAGTAGCGGAAACAAAGTAGTTTTGAAACAACAACAACCCAGTTATAATACATGCCAGTTCCGTTGTCAAGTCCCCACAAAAGCATAACCGGAGGTAGAGAAGTGATCACGCCCATGATCTATTCATCATCCGCAGCTGGGTGATGACAGTTAGCGCAATAGCCGTGATAGACGACATCATCTGCAACAGGGGTAAATAAAACCCTGAGTATGAGAATTTACTCAGCTAGACTTACCCGTCATAAACCAGAAATAAAGTGACACCAAGGAGTATGCAAGGCTGATCTTTGTGGGCTGGTTTGACTCACCTTTTTGCATAAAAGCCTTTGTTGTAAGGAATTCATGTATTATAATTCAGCAGCAAGTTCATCACTTAGCAACTATCCACTAGATTAGCACCTACTCTAAGCATACACTTGAGTCTTTAAGCATTACAATAATAACCATATCCGGATTATCACATAGCCATCATCATTCTCATCATAACCATTAAGTTTATTTAGTGAATTCTACGTTGCCGCTGCCCAAGTCAAGTTCTCACTATCCGGGAGAGACGGCGATTCGAATCGATTCCTATCCAGCTGGAGGGGTATTCCTAGCACTCACCCAAGCATACTTCATGACGGCAGCTCGGATCACCTTTAGCACAACTCCGGACCAAGTCGGGGTCCGTCCAGCGCCGCACCCCCAGGGACCGCCAATCTGCCAGGGCAGGACTCTAACCTGACACCTGGGCTTACGCCATTGACTCCCCGCACATCCTTACTACCAACCGGGATGCGCACTCATACAGAACGGGGTATCCGGCCTGAGTTGCACTCATAGGCTTCGCGGTCGGAACGACTTATCCGGCCAACTAAGTGATAGGCATGCGTTCAACATGACACGGGGACGTACAGCGATTCGGTCCTTAAACGACACAGACGGGGATAGATTCACACCCAAGACCTCCATGCCTTGTTGCTGCACTATCGTCATCCCGCCCGGTCTCAAATTCATTATTAACACATGGTTATTTCCACGATAGCAAATATAGCCAACCGTGATCATCATCCACCTAACTCTCACAGGTGACAGGAAATCACCCGGCTTCTATCGAGCTAAGCATAGCTAAGCATTACTTCGATCCTGGACCTACTTGGGTAATGTTTAAGGTGGACAAGGTAGTCATTATGCAGCAAGGGTGTCATATCAACGCCTACCACTTAATGCAACAGTATATAACCATAGTCATTTGATAGCTGAACATGATAATCAAAATAGTAGGAGGCTTATAATGCTCCGGGGCTTGCCTTCAACGTAGGTAGAGGGACGATGGTCAGGGCACTCCGACAAATCCTCCTCCTCCTCAGCCCCTTGAGGTGGCTCCCCTTGCTGTCCTTCCGGCTCCGGCAACTCGAATTCCAGCACCGTCACTCCTTTGGGTACACCTATGGATGCATGTCAAGGAGATGAATATGGGGAATGCACATATGATGTATGAAGTCATGATGAATATAACATTCCAAATTTTTGAATTTCAAATTTAGTTTAAATTTGATTTAATTTTGGGCTTAGTTTGAATTTTTGAGAATTATTAAATAATTTACAAAAAAAATAGAATTAAATATAAGGTAGAAACGTGTTTGATTTTTTTTATTCATCCTGCTGCACTATTTTTGCTTGTTTTTATTTTATTTGTTGGTAATTGTTTTGTTGTGGAAGAAAGAAAATAAATATCAGAAAAGTCTGTTAAAAAAAAAAGAAGAGAAAAAAAAAAGAGCTTCACTCTTCCTCTTGTGCCGGCTTCCCCCCCCCCTCGGCCAAGCGCCCGCGCGCCTCCCCCTCTCCCGCACGGCCCAGCAGCGGCCCAGCCACAGCGCCCCTGCCCCTTTTGCCGCTGCCGCCCGCTGACTGGTGCGCCCCGCAGGTGGGACCCACCTGTCATCCCCGAGCTCCGTCCGAATCGGACGGGAGCAACCGCCGCGCCGCCTCCTCCTCGGCTTCCGCGCAAATCCCGCGTCCCGAGGTTCGCCCGCGCTTTAAATAGCCTCCTTCGGCCGCCCGCACGTGCCCTAGCCGCCTCCGAAGCCCTAGCCGACACGCCAAGTTCCGCAGCGCCGCCGCCGAGCTCCCCGCGCCGCCGCCGCCGTCGAACTCGCTCCGCCGCCACTGTTCGCCCCGAGGTGAGCATCCCCCGAGCTCCGCCCTCTCGCGACGAACGCGCTCGCGCACTCGGCGGGCCTTTTCCCCTTCTCTGCCGCGCGTACGGCCTCGCCGGAGTCCGCCGTCGCCGCCGTCTCGCACCGCCGCGCGGCCAGCGCGCCCCGGCCATCCTCGGCCTCAACCCGCGTGCGCATCGGCTCCGCCGTAACGCCCGCAACCCGCCACCGCCCTCGGCTCGCCTCCCCATGCCCCAGTTCGCCGTCGCGGCGAAGTTCCGAGCCGCGGCCATGGCGCGCCGCCGCGGCCGGCCGCCCAGCCCCGCCGCCTGCTCGCCTCGCCAAGGGCGCGGTCCACCGTGGACCGCGACCCCCGCGCCCGCACGGCCGGTCCACTGGACCCGGCTCACCGCCCCGCGCCCCCCCGGTCCACCGTGGACCGGTGCACCCCGCGCCGCACCCGGTCCACCGTGGACCCGCCAGCCGCAAGCCGCCACGTGGCCAGGACGGCCACGGTCCCCGTGCGCCCCTGCGTTTTTGCAAAAACCCCCCTGGGTTTCTTTGAAATCAACCCGCGCTCCATTTAGTTTTAGATTTATTTAATTTATGCCCCTGCTTTTACAGTTTAGCCCCTGCACCTGTTAGAATTTATATATTTAATCCAAAATGAGTGTTAATTCAGTTTTAATTAGTTTTAATTACGAAAAATAGTTTAGTTTATCTACAGAAATGCCATTCAAATTGTTTTAGCCATAACTTTTGCATCGTAACTCCGATTTAGGCGATTCTGGTCGCTATGGTTTCGTTTCGTCGAGTAGAATACAGTAGTGCAGTTGCTTTCTGTTTTCGCATGCTTTGGTGTACTGTTTCTGATTAAGTTTGTTTGCTTGCATGTATTGTTCCTATGATTGATGATTGTCGCGTTTAGCCAACGAGACGTTCGTGAAGGAAGAGGTTCAGGATCCCGCTGAGTTCGAGCAACCCGACTTCGATCAAGGCAAGTGCAGACACCGTTTGATCATTTTGAACCTACTCATTAATGTCATTTACTTTATATGCATGTGTCCAATGAATGCAAAACCCTAAGGACATGACTAGCTTTACTTACTATTCCTTGTTCACCTGGGGTTATGTATATGGGTAGACTAGGCCATACTAGGTTTGCTTAGCTGCCCTACTCATCTTATACACATGTTTAGACAAGAATTACTCTCTACTCAACTTGATGCTTAAATTGTGCTGAACCTTGGGTCACTATGGTGATGACGATGATGGATGCTTACGAGCATCGTGATGATAGTGGTGAAAGGGGGAGCGGGTACCGTTGGTGGTCCGGTTTGCCGGGCGTACCCGTCTCTGCTCTCCGTAAGGACTTAGTCAGGGAGCGGCCCCCTGGGACTTACAGTGCAGCTCCAAGCTATATGGGCTCTGGCTTGACTAATTAGCAGGACCTCCACTGGTAGGGTGTTACTTTCCGGGTAGGCGTAAGGAATGTAGCTTGGGTATTCATATTAAGAGGTCGGTCAGTTCGGGGTCCCATTGCTATGGGCACGGCTGCCGCGCGCCCCGGCAAAAACTTACGAGTGGCATCCTATTAGTTGGACCCTGTGAAAGGTCTCGTAGTGAAACCCTGCCTGCTCACCTTGGTAGTGTTTTGGGGAGTCGCGACCCCGGGCAAATGGGAATCACGACTTGGAGTGAACGTGCACACCTCTGCAGAGTGTAAAACTGATATATCAGCCGTGCTCACGGTCACGAGCGGCCCAGACCCTCACTTGATGAGCAAATTGGATACACTAGATACTTGGAGATGGAACTTGGCGAGGTTGCTACCTCGTGTTTTGGCGGAATGGCTATTCCGTGTTGGCAGGATTGCTATCCTGTGTTAATAATTGGGGTTAATCCCTGGATTACTATAATAATTAGGATAGTCTTTTAAAACATGCTAATTGCTACTTACACTAATTAAGGGTTGGGTTTATGCTACTCATAATTAGTAATAGGTTGTTCTAATAATAGTCATGATTAAAAGTGATCAACTAAAATGCTACCGCAGTCAAACCAAGTCAGCTTTACCTTGTTTTAAGCCTTGCATGTCATTTACTTTCCGTCTGTGCTTGCTGAGTTCGACATGAGCTCACCCTTGCTATAATCATTAAAGGTTGCTCGGACGATCAGGAGTACGATTGCGTCTTCCCTGAGGACTACCCTGAGTCTCCTGGTTGTTAGGCTCGTGTGGTTCTACCGTCGACCTTCCTGTGGCAAGGTGGTCCTGCTACGTCGGCGTTTTAGTTTCCCCTTTATATATGGAACAGTTTAGTTTATGTTTCCCCTCCGCACTTTGATAAACTTTTGGCTTGTAATAATGGTACTTTTACTCTCATTTATGTAATTCGTTTGAACACTGTGTTTTGTACCATTGATGATGTCAGTCCATGTGTGTGAATTTGAGATTCTGGCGCACATGTGATTTGGCACCTGAATGCTCTCTTACATCCGGGTGTGACAATGAAGAGCCAAGAGGACCTAAACAAGGTATAACATGAGCATAAACTTCTAAGAATAAGTGAGTCATGGAATAACAAGTAATTGCGTACTTCTTTTCTGGTAGAGAGACTAAATAGACAAGTCAAACAAGTCCTAGCTACTCTTACCCAGTCACTGGTTTAGTAGACAGACCAACCAGTCACAAGTTTCAGCTATAACTCGAGTATCACTTAACCAAATTAAGCAAGTAAGCACTTTCTGGAAATCTTAACAAATTGTCTACAATTTACATTTAGACATCCCAGCATGATTCCCAACCGAAATATGCTAAAACATACAAAGTTGGCTGGCTGCTCTGGAAATTCC
Source organism: Sorghum bicolor (assembly GCF_000003195.3). Classification (NCBI taxonomy): domain Eukaryota; kingdom Viridiplantae; phylum Streptophyta; class Magnoliopsida; order Poales; family Poaceae; genus Sorghum; species Sorghum bicolor. The sequence continues at coordinate 25,918,628 of NC_012875.2, forward strand.
AGAGAGCAAGCACTTCGTAGCAGCTACTTGAAATATGCATAACTTTTAAACTACTGAACCAATTGCCATGAAATTTGAACACGAAGTAGATGAGTAAGGTAGCTACAAGTTTGTTGTAGACAAGTTTCCCAGAAAGCAACATCCATAATTAGTTCTCAAGCATTTGCTATCAGCTACATAGAAATGCTCTAGGAAAGACATAAATAGCCAAAAATAATATTTTGCACATGTTGAGAATGTATCAAAGGAACAACCCAATTGCACCAATAGATAGAACATATCTAAGAAAGACTAGAATACATTATGGCAAGGTCTAAAACTATTTCTATCATCACCTTTTCCATTTATTTAATTATTAAGGTGATTTAATGAACATATACTCCAAGTGTTCCAAAAATTCTAAGAAAATTACAGCAAGATACTTATGCTAACATAAGGTCACTGTAAAAGTTTTAGAACATTTACATGTACACATTGTGAGGTATAGAAATAACAAGCTAGTAAAGGCATGCAAGGCATAAATGTGAAACCCTATCAAAAAGTGTCAAACAACAGATTTCATATTTTTCCTAGCCTTGTCCACACATAAGTACAACACTCAGCAAGTTTCACCATAAAAGGAGTTATACTTTAATTATCAAAAATACCACAAGATTCTCCTATTTAAGCAAGGATAATTTTTAACTTCCCAACCAGGCTTCCAAAAATCATGAAAAATTTGAGCCTACTCATAAAATGATCAACAACTCCCTAAATTTGCATGGCCAGCAGATCAGTAGATCTCAAGATAAAATTACCCACTGAAAAACAAAGATTAATTTATATCTAATTATTTCTGCAAAAATATGGCATGTTTCATATTTTTATTAAAAACTAGAATTCTACTGGAACCTAGCAAAATTGGGATCACCACATTTGGATCTCTAAAACTCCAGATATAAATTTTACAAAATCATCTTTGGCTCTGCAAAACAGTGAACCAGTGAGTGACACAGAGAGGCTGACATCCGGGACCCACGCGTCAGTGAAACGGGGACAGGGGAGATGCTCGTCGCCGGCGAAGCTCGACGACGACGAGGTCTCGGCCGGATCCAAGGGCACCTACGTGTTCCTCTCATCAAGGCGACTCTGTTGACCTACATTACGCGCGCTCTACTGGACTCTAGGGTGCTCGCCGTCGGGAATGGCGGAGCGGCGGCGCTGCGCGGCGATACGCCGGCGGATCCAGGCAACGGCGACGCGGTAGAGCGTCATGCCGAGCATCAGTGAACCAAGGGGAAGCGGTAGGAACAAGAATGGAGGAAAATGGTGGAGCAGAGAAGCCTGGCCACGTTGCCGGTGACCTCTGCGAACTCCGGCGAGGTGAAGCTCGCGACGGAGATGACAATGTGACCTCACCGGTGCTCGGCTAAGGGAATGGGGTGGACGTCGAGGTAGAGGACGTCAAGGCGGAGCTCTGGACGGGCTAGCTTGGCCGGAGACGCGGTGGAACGGCCGGAGGAGCTCGCCGAAGCACGGCGGAGCTTCCTGAGGCGACGGCGGAGCGAAATGGGAGGCAGTGAGCGAGTGGAGAGCGCTTCTGAGGCGTCCACTCGGTGCGTGGCGACTTGGAGACGCCGTGGGAGCTGACAGGCGGGGTCGTCGACGGCGTACGGCCGACACCTGGCCGGACACGCGGCGGCGGGCGGTTTCTGACGAAACTGAATCGCGTGATTCAGTCGCCGCCAACAGTGACTGAAACTCGAACTTTGTCAACGTTTTACTCTCAGCTCAATCGGTGGTTTTGGCTGGGATTTGATCCTCTGGACAGAGCTACACGGGCTCTACAACTTTGGTTACAAGATCAAAGTCTAACTCGGTCTGGATTTCAAACTACAACGCTCCAAACAACCCTTGGCCGAAACTGCGTGATCCAACACAGCCAAATTCGGCTAAGTGTGAAACCAGCCCTAATTTTTGGCTTGTGAGCAATTTTTGAATGTGTTCCAAGCTTTTTCATAAAAAGTCATCAACATAAATTTTGTAGCTTATGAAATTCTCTACAACTTTGCTTCAGGTGCCAAAGACATGCAAGATCTCTAACACCAGTTTCATAAAACATCTTTGAAAAGAGGTCTAGGAGGTCAATTAAGCCATTCTAGGTTTAACCCTAACCTAGGGGCATTTTTGGCCAAAACCTTCAACATGAACTTTGTTCCAAATGATATTCTAAACATGATTGAAGTATTTAGGAAAACAATGTACACTCATTTGCATTGGTTACCCCTTATAGTCACTCAATTCAAGTCATACAAGCAATTCAATCATACATGGTATACATAAGATGACATGTGATCATGATAGATGCTTATGAATGAGCTTGATGATGCTTGTGTTGATGCAATGCTCATGGTTAACATGCAAGCTAACACTAGGAGTGTTACAGGAGAGGTATATATACCCCTGTCTTCCAATGGCCAGAAGGAGGGCGGCACTGCCGCCCTAGTCAAACCAGCCAGGATAACTCAGAGGGAGAGCAACTGATTTGACTGAGAATTGAGAATGAAACAGAAGATTTGAGCATTTGATTCGACATTTGATCAACAAACCTGGAGTCCCTCTTAATAGTACGGCTTTTCCTATACTCAAGGAATAAATAGAAACCAAGACAAAACTTCTATTAAACCTCATCGGAAAAGCCTTTTCAAAAAGGATTAGAGACCCATCAAACTATTTAACATCCTCCGTTCTTAGTTCCCTGCTGGTCATCTCATCAAAGATCATTAGTTCCCTAATTCGGTGGTCATCAACACCAAAACCCACAATGGGCTTGATTGCACTTACATCTTCCCACAAGTTTAGGTTTATAGCAAGCTTTAAATTATAACAGTTATGTCTAAACTTGAGAGAGAACTTCAAAATTTGAAAATTAGGCAAAGCAACTATTCATCATATCCATGCTAGAGTTTTATTATTTAGGATTCAGTTTAGCATAGCCACTTTATTTATTTATTAAACACACTAAGCAAAAGATATATATATATAAGCACAAAATCTTTATTTGGTTTTTCATAGTTATGTATATTTATATTTTAATATAGTATAAGTATAAAGATAGATAGAAATACTTAGCGGGATAAATGGGGGTGCTCTCCCCCAAGCTGAATTTTGACGTAATTTCTTCTGATGTAGCTAGCAGGTGGTAGAGGTGTATTTGAAAGTCGGCAGTACCCTGACAGCGATTAGAATGTCCTCCATCTGCTAGTCTTCTTGATTCTTGAATTCTGTGGAGCTCAAATAGACAACAAAGCTTTGTGGATCTTATTAAGTGTTAGCATAAATATCTAGCCTTTATCATGTTGAGCCTCCTCAATAAATGTTACTCTCTATTTTTATATCTTTGTTTTATAAAGCAAAAAAGAATATTTATTTCATTTTTTATGTCACCATAGTGAATGTACTTATGGATTTCATGCCACTCGTATGCTCACATGGGGCTTACTGTTTTTTAACATTTTTATTTTCTTTTTAGGATAGTATGAACATGATTAACTAAGCAAACTATTTTAAATAATTGAAAGGGAAAGGATAACTAGCAAGTTTACCTCTTGGCAAGGCGTTCGGTGTTTTTAAGTCCTCCAAACGGGACTCTTCGTTTTCTAGTTGTCCTGGGATTCGTTGGGTGGCGTAGTCGGTACTTCCGGCAGCGCCTCCTCTTCATGTATAGTTATCTTCTCTTTCCACACCTGACTCGGTACTACGGTCTCCTCTGGATAATTTTGTTTAAACTGTATGTCTTCAGACCTTATCACTTCTCCTTCGTAGTATGCCCAACCGTCCTTGATGATCTGCCTCCTCTGGTTGCGGTTGCGTCGTTTTCTGACCTGCTTAGAGTCTTCAACGATATAGTTAGGGTCAGTAAAATAGCGGCGTACCTTCTATGAGGGGAAGTGCATATGGACTTCTCTGGTTCCAATGTAGATGATTGCTTTAACGGTGCTGAGGAACGGTCTTCCAAGGATGATGGGTGGATCGTATTCGTCTTCTCCCATGTCAATAACCTGAAAGTCTGTGTAGACAAAATGATCGTCTATTTTGACAGGGACACCCGTTACTATACCTTTAACCCCTCGAAACGTCTGATCTGCCATCTGGAGTTGAATGTATGTTGGTTTTAGGGGCATGGTTCCGAACAAGAGCCGATAGGTGACTGCGGCCATTATGTTGACGCTCGATCCGGTGTCGCAAGTCGTCTTGTAGAAGTTGTATCCATTTATGGAGCAATAGATGCTTGGCATTCCTGGGTCGTCCTTCTTGGTCAAAAACGGTGACTTAAGTTAATGATCTTGACCTCCATGAACTGCAGTGACCATCTTAGCTGACTCGGTCCACACTTGCTTGTTCCTGTTCCTCCTGTTGGTCCTCTTCCTTGGTTCATGTCGGGATTGCTCCAGGATGTGTGTAGTCTTGTTCTTGAAGGAAAATGTCTCCTTCCTCCCTTTGATGTAGAAACTGATCTTGGCAGCACTAGCATATGACAGCTCTCGAGGTGTTTAAGAATGGCCTCCCTAAGATGATGGGTACCCTCTCATCATTACCGGTCTCTATCACCACGAAGTCTGCAGGGGCGTACAAGGTACCAACTCGGACACAAAGGTTCTTCAATATTCCTTTTGGAAAACTTATCGTCTGATCTACAAACTGCAAACACATGGTTGTTTCTGATAAAGGATATGTAAAGAATTTTTCATAGAGTACCCTGACCATAATGTTGACGCTAGAGCCAAAGTCACAGAGTGCTGTTGACGGTCCTTAAGTACCAAATATAATCATCAAATAAATAAATAAAAGGATCCAAATGCAACCAACACCTAGACTTAGGGTTTTATCAGACAGAATTCCACGAGTTTTGGTGTTTGTCTATTTTTGCAGGGGGGTTATTAGGAAATACGAAAGAAAGGCCCACATGTTGGGATTACATAGAGATATCAACGCACCACGCAATTTTCTACCATCTAGAAGACTCCAGAAGCCACGGGAAGAAAGCAGAGGCCGAAAGGGGCCAGGCCCAGGGCGCCCGCCCTCTTTCCCTGGGCGCCCGCCCTGTCCTGGACTCCGTTCGGGACTCTCTTCGCACACGATGTTCCATTCAATAGTTTGCTTAGTTAATCAGGTTCATGCTATCTTGAAAAGAAAATAAAATTGTTAAAAAATATTAAGCCTCATGTGAGTATGCTCATGGCATAAAACCCATAAATACATTCACTGTGGTGGCATAAAAATAAAATAAATAAGTTTTCATCTTACAATAAAAATATAAAAATAATAAGTGCATGATCCTGCTAAATAAGTAATATTTATTGAGGAGGCTCAACATGATAAAGGCTAGATATTTATGCTAACACTTAACCAGTTCCACAAAGCTTTGTTGTCTATTTGAGCTCCACAGAATTCAAGGATCAAAGAAGACTAGCAGACGGAGGACATCCTAATCGCTGTCAGGGTGCTGCCGACTTTCAAATACACCTCCACCACCTGCTAGCTACATCAGAAGAAATTACGTCAAAATCCAGCTTGGGGGAGAGCACCCCCATTTATCCAGCTAAGTGTTTCTACTCGCATTTATACTTTACTCAAATAATAAATGCATAATCATGAAAACCCAAATAAAGACTTTGTGCTTTTATATATATCTTTGCTTAGTTTGCTAAATAAATAAAGTTTGCTATGAACCCTCATGATAAGCTCTCACATGGAAATGACGAATAGTTGCTCTGCCATGACTAGTTCTTAAAATTGAAATCTCTCAAGTTTAGGCATGACTGTTATGAAGTAAGATTTGCTCTAAACCTGAACTTGTGGGAAGAGTACTTGATCTAAAGTCTAAGTCGTTAACGGATATGATATGGGAAGGGTGAGCTGCTGTTTATCTATTCCTAGAGATGCTAGAATTCTAGAGAATTTTATCTTTGAAAAATCTTTAAAATAACACATGATGAGTTCCTGTATGATGAGAGTTTAAAATCCTACCACAGCCATATATACATGCTTATTAGACTATGAACCATACATTTACTATTTACTGCTTATGAGCATTGAGTGTGGTCAAGCTGTGTAGACCCTTAGGAGCTTGTCATGTGGTTAAAATCAAGATTCACTTGCACGTTCACTCATACATGCTACTTCTACTTCGGAAGTACCATCCACATATATCCACTCATTTCCATCTCCAATTTCACCCAAAATTATTCTACTCTCCGGGAGAGAATAGCCAAAAACATTTTTGTTTTTCCCTATGAACTAAATGCTTGAGTTATCTTGGTTACTACCACTTGCTATATTATTTCAAGAGATGGGTGCTCTAAAAAAAAGAAAAAAAAGAAAAAAAGAGAGAGAAAGAATACGAGGAAATAAAAAGGGGCAAGTGTCCGGAACCTCGAAGAAAATAAAAAGTGAGACGAGAGGTAAAAATGGACAAGTGTCTGACAGTAGAATTAGGGGTACAAGATACCCACCTGAGAGAAAAGAAAAAAAATAGAGCATCTCATTCTCCCCAAAAAGCTTCAAAGTGCAAGAAAGGTATGTATCCCCTTAAAAGAGCAAAAATAGAATTAGACTTTCACCATTGTTATCACCATCATCACCGTACACCATTCATCCGCCACACATGCACATCTTGATTTGACTTATTGACTTGTTTCTCTGGATCCATGGTTTGACTATGCAATAAATGTCTTATAAGTATGTATTAGCTGTCTCCCACCTATGAACTCTAGATATCAAAACCTTATTAGAGTAGGGTGAGAGAGAAGGTAATATCACTATGCATTATACCAAAAATACTACATACTTTGAGAGAAGGCATATACCATTACTGCCTTGGTAAGGATCCAGAAATACCACAAAAGAGAGATTTGAGAGAATCATATAAGGAATCTCTGAGTTTTATTTGAAAATCTGCAAAAACTCCAGAGCTATAGCTGATCAAGAATAAGAAACATGGCGCTTGACTTGACCGTTCTATCTTTTAACTGCTCAAGACACAGGTAACGGTTACAAGCCCCATGGTGAAAGGTAAAATGAGTAAGTTTTAAGTCTTAACAGTTTATTCTAACTCAGAGATGAGATCTTGCTTGAATGCGTGTGTACTTTTAAGGCATGAAACCACTGCAGAAACTCTTGAGTTCATCCTTGCTCAGGGACGAGCAAGAGGTAAGCTTCGGGGAGTTGTTGACGGTCCTTAAGTACCAAATATAATCATCAAATAAATAAAGAAAAGGATCCAAATGCAACCAACACCTAGACTTAGGGTTTTATCTGACAGAATTCCATGAGTTTTGGTGTTTGTCTATTTCTGCAGGGGGTTATCAGGAAATACGAAAGAAAGGCCCAGATGTCAGGATTACATAGAGATATCAACGCACCGCGCAATTTTCTACCATCTAGAAGACTCCAGAAGCCACGGGAAGAAAGCAGAGGCCTAAAGGGGCCAGGCCCAGGGCGCCCGCCCTCTTTCCCTGGGAAAACCTCTTCTCTAAATAATATGTCTTTTTAGGCTTAGCATCCAATGTAAAGTAGAAATAGATCTTCTAGTTTCTACTAGATTGAGAGAGATAGAGTGGAGGTGTAGATCGGAGGAAGGCCGACCTGTCGGTGTCTACTCCGAGTTGTACCTGCGGGATCAAGTCTTCTAACCCGAGGCTTGCTCCTAAGATTCTTCAGTAATTTGACTTCTAATTCTAGTAAGTTCTTGTTTTATTGTTCTTTGGTTTATGAGTTTACTTTCATCCTCTTCCGGTTGAGTATTAGAGTAATCATTGCTAGCGTAAACGTGGTGTTTAGGCTAGGGTACTCATAGATATCCCCTGACTAGCTGGACCGTGGTAGTAGCGAGGAACGTGACATTTCTGAGTTACCTTTGCATCCCACATCTCGTTAGCAGGACGGGTAGGTTTATAGGTGCGGGTCGAACATCCTTTGTGGTGTCTAGATTCCGTAAGCTTCCCCAATAGAACAGTAGATCATCCTTACCAAGGTTAGAACGAGACTACGGTTGTAGTCTTCTCTATACATCACTCACATTGAGAAACATTCTTTGTAGCCTAAAGGGGTAGTAGCAATAGATTTGGTTAGTCAGATGCACCCTTTCTCCCAGTGGTAAAAATATAAATACGATAACTCTGGATAACCTCCCGGGTGAAATGCTCACCGATATCCGTGCGCTTGCGGATCATTTCCTGATTGCGTTACCAAATATCAACAAGTGATTCTAGGAAGTCCACCATGCCGATGGAGATCGGGATGACGGGGCGTCCTGGATCGTCTCTCTTGACCAGCAGAAGGTCAGTAGTAACTTCAGTGACGGGGTTACTCTAGTAATTACCTGCATAAAACATGTCTACAAGATTTGCAGATTCTAATCCTTCCAGTTGTGATGGTATACCGTGGTTAGTAGCAGGAACAGCAGCAGCTATTTGATTTAACTGAGATTCAATCATTTTATTAAAGCTAATTTGATTCTTGATGGCAGTAGAGAAATTATCCATTCTGTTATTTATATTTTCTAGCATTTTATCATTAGATGCCAATTTCTTAGATAGGTTATCCATTAGCTTTCCTTGATTAGACACTAACTCTCTCAGAGGTGGAAATTTTAGTATTATTGTAAGAATTGTTACTTTGATAATTACCTGAGTAGTTAGGCCTTTGTTGATTCCAACTTTGATTTTGCTGAGGACGGTTGTAGTAGTTATTGTTGTTATTGTTGATGTAGTTCACATCCTCAAGCATCTCAGGGCAGTGATTGCCTGAGTGTCTAGTATCTCCACACTCCTCACAAGTCATGTGAGAGTCGTAGATGTGCATGACTTCTTTCTTATCTCCAGCTCTATCATCGAGCTTCTTCATGAGTAGGTCTAGCTTTGCAGACAGCATGTCTACCTCCTTGAGCTGATGCATACCTCCACCTTTCTTGCATGTCTAGGTCCTCTCTTCATTCCAGCCTTGGTTGGACGCCATCTTCTCCACAAGAGTTGTGGCTTGTGATATAGTGAGTGATAGGAATGCTCCTCCAGCTGCAGCATCCACGGTCTCTCGAGCACTGTTGCCGAGCCCATGATAAAATGTCTGCATTAGTACCCAACTCTCTATTCCATGATGGGGACATTCTAGGATGTAGTCTTGGAAGCGCTCCCATGCTTCTGGAACGGATTCATCATGTTGTTGCTGAAAACTTGTAATCTTCCCACGGAGAGCATTGGTCTTGCCCATGGGAAAGAACTTAGCCAGAAAGTTCGTGGAGCAGAGTTCCCACATAGTATTCTTCTCCTTTGTAGCATAGAACCACTGCTTCACTCTCCCTAACAGTGAGAATGGGAAAAGGCGAAGTAGTATAGTATCTCTGGGGACTCCTGATATGGTGAATGTGCTGCAAAAGCATCTTCATGTGCCTTCCCACAAAACTGGTTGGATTGCACCATGTTGATAAGTCTAGGCTTTAGCTCAAAGTTGCCATCGATCTCTACAGCAGGTCCAGTGCGGATGTTATCCGTAGTGGGAGCTGAGAACTCGCGGATCGATTTGTTCGCCATGGCTTCGAATTCTGAAGACAAGTTCCGGTGATCTTCTTGATTGGATGAAGCTTCTTGCTGAAGTGTTGATGATCTCTTCTTGAGCTTGGCTCTTGTTTTTCTGAATAATGCTTCGGGATTGTCAACAAAATTTCCTAGAAGATGTCTTCTATTCATACATTACCCTGCAAAAGATAAAATAGAGAAATATCAGGGTAAAACTGTATGAGAGAATTGATAAGCTCAATCATATTAGTGATGCGAATGATAAATAAAAATTCTATATTCATTCCTGATTAGTAATCAACCTTCCCCGGCAACAGCGCCAAAAATGCTTGTTGGGTATTCTTAACGTTATTACCAAAAATAGACTTAGTTTTCTAATTATGATAACGGCGCCAAAAATGCCAAACCTATCTCTCATAACACTTAAGCCAAGTTGTCATCCCCAGCATGACATGAGAGACGTGGTATTGAAATATGCAATTGCTCATCTAAATAAATAATGAATGGGATCTGCAAGCGCACAGATTAATACCGATGTAGCATTTTAACCGGGAAGTATTCCAGGTATCGTTATTTATATTTTTACCACTAGGAAGGGATTAGTAACCATCAATGGTGATTATAGAATAGAATATAAGATTAAGTATCTATCATTGCATGTATAATTGAGAATATTTATCTAACTCTTTCATACAGGGATAAGTGTCACATAAGGCCTTGTTTGGATGTTGTCGGATTCACTTCAATCCATGTGTATTGGTGTGGATTAGGGTGGAATTTAGTTCAAATTCCACTCCAATCCACCTTAATACATGTGGATTGATGTGAATCCGACTACATCCAAACAAGGCCTTAAGGATATGTAGCACCCGGTTTTAAGAACAAAACCAGATACACACCATATGTGAGCCCAGGAAGTCAAATCTCACATATAGCCACAAATAAGGGTAATATCCATAGTCAATGCTTATTATATAACGAACTTAGTATAAAAGATATAACCTTAGATAGCAATCAGCAGAAAGACACTCCGTTCTTCAGGCGAAAGCTCCAAATCCACAGGGACAACTGACTGGTTGAGCACAAGCCTAAACTCTTTTCCAAACTTGCAATCTGGTACCCATCCGGGATTTTTATCCAAATAAATTGTAAAGGCAAGTGTAAGTACATCTCGTACTCAGCAAGAATAACATAGGGTTCATGAGGCTCAAAGGCTAGACACTGGTTAAACTGCATGTAGCTTTTAGTTGTCACAATTTTAGCATATGAGTAGCATCAAGTTGTCAAGTCCTGAAGTTAACTCATGATCAGGTAAAGTGAATAAAGAATAGCATAAACAACATATTAACAATAATAACATTAATGATTTGCCATTAGTGATCATTTATTCTGTATTGGTCCAAGGCCGCTCGTGACCGTGAGCACGGCTGATATATCAGTTTTACACTCTGCATAGGTTGTACACTTTCACTGTGAGTCATGATTTACCCTTTCGCCCGAGGCCCGTCGACCTCTTAGCCCACTACCAAGGAAGACCGGCAGGGTTCACTATGAAGCCTTTCAAAGGTTCGTCTAACAAGTTAGGGCCGCTAGGTTTCGTTAGTCAGTCCGTGTGACTCACCCGCAGGAATCCACGGTCTGCTATCCCCTATTTGCGCCACAAGGGTAACCACTAACAAGCTAGAAAAGGTCCTCATACTGAGCTAAAGCCAGAGCCATGTAGCCCTCCCAGTTGTACTGTATGTCCCGGATGGTTAGATACAGATAAGTCCTTATGGAGAGAAACTAGAGCACCATAAGATAGCCCAATGCTCCAGCCCTCTTTTCCAAAGTTGCTAAAAAGTCATCTTTTAATGTTTATTGCATAATCCTTTAATCAAATTACAAGATCATGGTTTAGTGGAGCACTAGCATAAGCTACCCAATGCAAAACCATAGGTGACAAGGTATAAGATCAATACTAGGAAATCCTTATCAAGGAGACACATGCAATATGAATTGTGTGATTAAAGTTATTAGGAAACAAGGATGATCCCATGCTATACTTGCCTTGAAACTCAGATCCTTCTTTTAATTCCAAACCTTCCACAAACGGCTTCTTGATCACCACGTAAAAGCTCACCGACTAAACTCAGTCATCACATCAACAGCAATCATCTAGAGGCAAACATACAAAGCAAACAAACCTATAATTAGAACAGTACACCAACAGTAATAAATAAAGATAAAAAGTTTATAAAACGAATCTACATTGCTCTACGATCACACAGACATAAAGATCACGAAAATCGGAGCTATAACGAAGAAGTTATGATTTAAATAAGATTTCCTTTAATAAAATAATAGATTAAATCTAAGTTCAGATTTAAAAGGTTGGTAGCATGTATAACAGAGCTCCTTATCTATAGATTATGCAAAAACAAATCTAACGCAATTTGAACGGATCAAAACGGAAATTAAAACGAAGAATATATGAATTTTCTAAGATTTTCTTTAGAAAAACAATTAATTAATTTGGGTCACGGAATTAAAAAGTTTCAAACTAAGAAAACAGTTTTTACTAACATGTAGATCTTTCAAAGACAAAACCAACACAATTTGAATGGGTCAATTTGGAGTTAAAACGAAGTTTTTGACCAATATAAAACCAGTGGCAAACTTGTAATTTCCTGAAAACGTATTTTGAATGTGAGTACTGAGTTTACGCCTTCGAAATCGGAAAACGTATTTTCGAAAGTGCGCTTTGGACTGCGGGTTAGGACTTTAAAAACCAGGGGGGTTCTTTTGCAAAAGTCGCGGCCCAAGGGGTATCCTTCCTCTAGGGCCGTTGGATCGCGGGTGAATGGCCGAGATTAGATCGTGGGGAGGAAAGGGGGCTGGCCGGCCGGAGCTGGAAGGGCCCGCGGCGGCGCCATGGCCGAGCATGGCCGGAGTTGGCCAATCTGGCGACTCCGAGTGGTAGAACGTGAGCTAAACACATGGGATCGCTTAGGAGCTCAGTGCGAACTCACCTGGGGCAAAAACCGCGATGAAGAGAGGCCGGCTAGGGCTCGCGACGATGAACGGCGAACGGCGGCTCTGCAAAGAGGTTCGCCGAAGGTTAGGCACCCGTTGGAAGCAAAAGAACGCGAACGAAACGACTCGGCGACTTCGTAAGAGCGAGGAGAAGGTCGGCAAGTCGCTCACGGTGGCCAAGACGCGACACAGCGGCGAATTGCTTTCGGCGTGGATCGCGGCGGCGAGAATCGGCGGAAACTGCGCGGTGGCTGGTGCTCGGGTTGAGATAGGGGTTGTAGGGCAGCGGGGCGGGTATATAAAGGGGAGAAGACGCGTGGGGAAAGGACTGCTCGCGCGAATCGCGCGCGATTGTTGCGGCTCGGGCTCGTGTCCTGCTCGGACACGAAGTAGGGGACGGCTCCGACAGCTGGGCCCCACCTGGTAGTGACACGAGGCGTGGGCCAGCTCTGTCAGCGACCGCAGCGGAGAGGAGGGCGCGCGGATCGCTGGGCTGCGCTGAGCAGGCCGGAAGTTGGCGTTGGGCCGCTGCGAGAAAGAAAGGGGAGAGGGGAAGGAAGACAGGCCGGGCCGAGGGAAAATAGGGGGAGTGGGATGTGGGCCTCCGGCCAAAACCAGTGGGTCTTCTCTTTTTATTTTCTGTTTCTCTTTTCTTTTAATAAAACAAACCTATTTCAAAACATTTTCAAAACCAAATTTGAATTTCTTTTCAATCTTTCAGCCAAAACTACTCATCACAATAAATCAAATGTAGAGGCATGCATGCTCAAACAAGTTGCTAGCTCCTATGGTAAATTTTAATTTAAATAAAAATATTATTTTTCCTATATTTCATGGGCACAAAAATACACAATTTAACATTCCATCCTATTTTGGAAAATTGCAAATTTTGGGGTGTTACAGGATATATAAAGTAATGAATAGTGACAAATATAATTAATCTGATCAGCATAACTTAGCCACATATAAATATGATAAGCACCTCAATTAGATATTCTAGCAAGTCATTAGCATGGAATTAGAACGAACTACAAGAATATTCCGTAAGTTATTCTTAACTATACAGTCTAGCATATCATAGTTAGTGTAATTATACTTAGCAATCATTGCGAGACAGAACTACGTCCATGCATAGTGATATTATCAAGGAATATGAGAAACATCGCAATCACTCCCCTGTAATAATGTTGCTCTGCCAGCCCAATACACGAGAGGGGGACTATATAAGAATCAATGGAGCTGTCACTACCATGAACTACCCCTTGATCTGGCATATTGGGTACAATCGCAAATAAATACGGTATAAGCACCACGCCTACACAATATCTATCATTTACCCATGGATCCGATGAATAAACGCTATACGATCCTAAATATGTATATAGATCCAATCTAACTAAGCCAAGTATATAACTATGATAAACTAAGAACAATATAATTGTGAATATAAACAAGTAGAGCAAAGTCATAATCAATATATTGAAGTAGAACAAAGTCATATTCATAATATCGAAGAACAAAGTTGAACAATTGAAGAACAATAGAGAATTACCAAGAATCCTCCTGACAGATCCGGAAACCAAACGAAGATTGACTCCTTCTAGTTCTAATCCTATGTAGCTATGCTAATCTAGATGTCTAATTGATGTGTTGGCTCTAGGCTTGATCAGAGGCTTCTTCTCCCTTGATGAATAATGAATTAGGGTTGAGAGGTCCTCTCCTCCAGGGGCCAGGGGGTCTGGTTTTATAGTCCTTCCAAGTGAATATGGGTCATTGGATCAAACTGACATTGATTGAACGGTTATCCTTGATCCTTTAGGTCGGTGGAGCTTGATCCCGAAAGAGAGTCCTGATTGGACTCCATAGGGGGGCGGGCGCCCTGGTCCCTAGGGCGGGCGCCCTAGGCCAGGCCCCATTCTGCCTCCGCTTCGTTCTCGTGGATTCTGGAGTCTTCTAGATGTAAGATAATTGTGCGGCACGTTAATATCTCTATGTAATCCCGACGTATGGGCCTTTCTTCTGTATTCCCTGATAACCCCTACAGAAATAGACAAACACCAAAAATCATGGAATTCTGTCAGATAAAACCCTAAGTCTAGATGTTGATTTCATTTGGATCCTTTTCTTTGTTTATTTGATAATTAAATTTGATACTTAAGGACCGTCAAGAGCCAATTCAGCGGATCCATAGAACCATCGTACGTGGTGAAGTCGAACTTGTAGCCCTTCGGTTGGAATTCGACCGCACCGAACTGCCTGGGCGCAGCCACACCAAAACCAGTAGGGGTGGGCGCCATTGGGAGCGTGGCGAACGCCGTGGGGGCAGCCCCTGATGGAGTCACACCGTGTGCCGGGCTAGCCCCAAGGCCAGAGCCATGGACAAGGGTCCCATCGATGCCTCATAGAGGGTGCCTGACGTAGGAACGCCCCCATGGCTGAACCCCACGGTGACGTTTGGCGGTAGGGGGACCGTTGTGCGTGCCGGAGTGTTGGTGTAGACCGGTGGTGAGGCTCCCGTCAGCCATGCTGGAAGTGGCGATGGTGAGGGGGGGAACCTGATGTCCTAGATCAGGACGCCCCAGGCGCCGCGTCGGTGGCTGGCATGCTGAAGGCGTAGAGGGCGGTTATGGACGCTGGTGGAGGCAGTGAGGGCGGCAGCAGCTGCTGGGTCATCGTTGGCGTAGAGGAGTGCGACCCCAGCAGGAACACATGGATCTAATTGACCATCCGACCAAGATCAAGGACCGTCGCCGTCAACTGCTCATTCGTCATGACTCCGCTAGAGGAAGGAGATGCGCCGATGGCCGATGGCAGCGAGGGTTGTAGAAGAAGGGGGCGAGGAGACCGTGGGCAGCGACGTGGTGGTGTCAGTTGCCTCGGTCCCGGAAAGTGGCGGCATGGTGGTGGAGGGTGTTGGGATCGACATGGCCAAGTATACCAGGTTGCTAGGATTCCTCTTTCTTCCCTTGATCTCTCGCAAGCGATATGGGTGAGAGGCCAGGGATGGAGGCGTTGAGGCATCGTGGTGTGCATTAGGCATGGCGGTTAGGGCTGCGAGAGAGAGACAGAGGTGGCAGCTAGGGTTTAGGGGGACTTCCTGATCTCCCAACTCCCAAAAGGAAGCTACAAACAATATTGTTTCTGCTTAATTCCAGAATAGAGTCTTTATAAATATATATATCTTCCTCTCAGCTAATAATTTATAAAATGCTCCCTCAAATAATAATACTCCAGAATAAAGCAAATGACAATGAAAATTAGGCTCCTAACCCCCTAGGCCGATCGACCTGTGGCTCCTAGCCACTTGTCCACCGCTTGTACTTGTTGTCGGTCATAAGATAGGATGTCACCATAACACTTAGGTGTTACATGACCCAAGGGTTTCCAAAACCTATGGATACCACTAACCTTGTTGGTGATGAGGAGCAGTATGCAAAGGTTAGGAATGCTATCTTTAGAGGCCTTTGCAAGGATGTTTTTAACTAGGTGTAGAATCACAAGGACACCCATGCACTATGGTCGGACATTTGTGCACTCCATGAGGGAACCAAGGTTGAGCATGTTGAATGCTACCACCTTGTGATGAAAAGTTAAATTCATTTGAAATGAAACCAAATGAGAGTGCCAATGAAATGTACTCACATTTGAATGTTCTTGTAGAGGAACTCAACAGGCTTGGACTCACTCAAATGCAACCCTCTAATGTTGTGAGGAAGATCTTATGTGTCCTTCCCATTGACAAGTATGGGCACATCATGATGGTTTTCATCAAGGTGATCTTTCAACCACTCAAATCTTGGGAAAGATCAATGCCCATAAGATGTACATGCACATCACCCCCGAACAAAGCTCACAATCCACCAAGAAGAAAGACTTAGCATTCAAAGCAAGTCAAGAGAGGAGAGGCAAAGAAAAGGTCTCCCATGATAGCTCAAGTGATGATGAAATTGATGATGTGAGTCTTGCTCTCATGGTGAGAAGAACCACCAAGATGATGAATAAGCTCAACAAGAACGGTGTCAAGTATGATGGTAAGAAGAAGAAGTTCTTTACAAGTACCAAGAGGAAGCCCATCTCTGAGATAGATTGCTTCAATTGTGTCAAGTTTGGCCACCTTGCTCATCAATGCTCGAAGCCTCCCAAGAATGACAAATACAAGAAGAAGGTCAAGGGCAAGAAATATGATCCAAGTGATGATGATGAGCATGAAAGGAAGAAGAATAACAAGCCATAAAAGAAGAAGGATGACAAGAAGAACGAGTACCACAAGAAGAAGAATGGCAAGGCATATATTGTTGGTGATTGGCTCACCGATATGGAATCTTCAAGTGGCTCTTCTGATGAAGATAGCGATCATGAGAAGGTTGCCACTCTTGTTGTTGGGTCTTCATTTTCACCACCGCCATCTCCATCATCCACTACTCACTTATGCCTCATGGCCAAAGGTGAACGAAAGGTACAATTTAATCCTAAAGATAGTGATGATGATGCTAGTGAACATGAAAGTGAAAGTGAAAAAGAATTTGAAGCACCATCTTATGATAAACTTGTAAAATTTCTCAACAAGTACTCTAAAATCATCATGAAGACAAGAAGCAAAAATGATAAACTTGAGGTTGAGAATGCTTCTCTTTTAGAGAAATTTGATATCATGTGAAAGTTTTGTGTTGAGCTTAGAGATCAAAATGAAATTGTGTCATTCAAACTCAAGGATCTCAAAGCCTCTAAAAATGACCTCAAAGAAAAACATGATAAACTTGAGGAGATGCACAATGAGCTTAACACTAGATACAAATCACTAAAAGATGAATACACAACTCTCAAGATTAATCATGATAATCTTGTTATTGCTAATGAGCTTTGCTCTATTGAGGCACATGATGCTACTAACCAAGTTGTTAAGATGATATAGCTACATCGTGTGATGATTTGATTGTTGAGAGCATTGAGCAAGATTCTAGTAGCAAAGCCAAGAAAGTGGTTAAGTCCAAAAACTATGATGATTATGCCAAGCTCAAGAGTGAGAATGAGAAGCTCAAGAAAGATCTTGAAAAGGCATCAACCACCAACGCCATAGTTATTGAGAACCTTGACGGTGATGAAGAATTGGCTCTTGAGAATGAGAACCTTAAAGAAGAGAACAAGAGGCTCAAGTTTGAGATGCCATGCATCAAGCAAACAACCAATGAGTCACTTATTGAAGAGAACAAGAAGCTCAAGTTGGAGAAGGAACATCTCAAAGTTGGGTTGAGCAAGTTTGCAAAAGGCAAATCACTTCAAAGTGAGGCTACTCATGAACACCATCATGAAGATGGATACAAGCGTCATTGGTTACTTGGCTCAACAAGAGAAGAAGGCACAAGCTCAACAACGACATCAACAAAAGCAAAAGCCTAAGCCAAAGAGATGCATTGAGTGTGGACAAGAAGGTCACTTTGCTCATGACTGTAAAACTCCTCCACCACAACCCTTGCAATAGCATGCTTCACCCTTTGCTTTCAATGCTCACCACATGCTAAGAAAGGACTTTAGTGGAAACATGAAAGTCATGTTCTTAGGTCCACCCAACAAAAATAGGCCTAAGAAAATTTGGGTTGCAAAGTCACTAGTGGAGAAAGTCAAGGGCCATCATCAAGTTTCGGTCCCTAAACAACAAGCTCGATATGTTGTGTGTGTCGGTGAACTACAAGACTAGAGGAACTCATTAGGTTGATGATATTGGTTGCAATCAACATATGATCGGTGATCCTCTGTTCACCTCACTTGATGATGGAGAGAATGATCAAGAAAAGATTACATTTGGTGACAACTCAAAAGGCTAAGTCAAAGGGCTGGGCAAGATTACAATTTCAAATGATCACTCATTATGTAACCACGTTGAGCTTGAAGTTGCTATCTGTTGGTCAATTGTGTGATCTAGGCTTTCAATGCTTACTTGATGAAAAAGAAGTGGTTGTGTCAAACAAGGATGATGCACAAGTGATATTAAAAGGCTTTAGATATAACAGTCTCTATCTAGTGGATTTCTCCTCCAAAGATGCAAGCTTGAACATATACTTATTCTCTAAGACCTCACTTGGTTGGCTTTGGCATAGAAGGCTAGCACATGTTGGGATGAGTACACTCAAGAAGGTATTAAATAAACAGCTAGTGAGAAGCTTGAAAGATGTCAAGTTTGAGAAGGACAAACCATGTAGTGCATGTCAAGGCGGAAAACAAGTTGCAAACACTCATCCGACCAAGGCATATTTGTCAACATCAAGAGTGCTAGAGCTTTTGCATATGGATTTGTTTGGGCTAACAACATACAAGAGCTTGGGTGGAAATCTTTATTGCCTAGTGATTGATGATGACTACTCAAGATACACATGGACATTCTTTCTTCATGACAAAACCAAAGTTATCGTTTGCTTCAAGAAGTTTGCCAAGAGAGCTCAAAATGAATTTGATGTGAAGATCAAAAAGATTAGAAATGACAATGGAAGAGAACTTGACAACACAAACATAGAAGCTTATTGTGATGAAGTTGGCATCAAGTATGAAGTCTCATCCACCTACACTCCTCAACAAAATGGTGTAGTAGAGTGAAAGAACCGGTCACTAATCACACTTGAAAGAACAATGCTTGATGAGTACAACACACCTCATGACTTATGGGCCAAAGCCATCAACACCGCATGCTATGCTTCAAACCGCCGCCTATTCCTCCACAAGTTTCTGGAGAAGACCCCTATGAGTTGCTCAATGAGAAGAAGCCGAACGTCTCATACTTTTGGGTGTTTGGTTGCAAATGCTACATCTACAAGAAACTACAACACCTAGGGAAGTTTTAGAGACGTTGTGATGTTGGTTTTCTTGTTGGTTACTCATCAAAATCCAAAGCATATAGAGTATTCAACCATGCCACCGGTTTGGTAGAATAAACATATATATGATGTGGAGTTTGGTGAATCTAACAGCTCTCAAGGAGCAAGTGAGAATCTTGATGATGTATGTGATGAACTATTAAGAGAGGCCATGAAGAACATTTTGGTGGGAGACATCAAAATCCAAAAGAGGATGATGATGAAGTACAAGTGATTGATCCACCCTCTTCATCAAATGTGCCTCAAGATAATGATAAAGACAAGAGAGTGGAACATGAAGACACTCCCATGAATAAAGAGAGGCACAAGCAAAAGATGTTGATGCTCTCTAGCCTCCCCCTCAAGTGGTTGAAAGAAGAAATACTCCTCTACTTCAAGCACATCCTCAAGATCTCATCATAGGTAGTCCTTCAAAGGCTATAATGACTCAATCTCAAAAGCTTGCTTCATTTGTTGAACATCACTCTTTTGTTTCTTGCTTTGAGCCTAAGGATGTAGATGAAGCTCTTCAAGATCCGGATTGGGTGAATGCCATGTATGAAGAATTGAACAACTTCACCCTCAATCAAGTTTGGACCCTTGAAGAGCGTCTAAAAGATGCAAGAATCATTAGAACAAAGTGGGTGTTCCGCGACAAGCAAGATGACCAAGGTGTTGTTGTAAGAAACAAGTCAAGACTTGTAGCAAAGGGATTCTCTCAAGTTGAAGGCTTGGACTTTGGAGAGACCTTTGCACCGGTTGCAAGACTAGAAGCCATTTGTTGGACTTTGGGGTTCATTGTTTCTTGAAATGCTACTGTGTTGATGTGCCTGATTTGAAACAGAAATTTATTGTATCAGTCTCTATTGAATTTCTTTTCAGATGAATTTAGTTTGGAGATACCTTCTGGAAGATCAATATCATTAGTGAGGAACACTATACTTGCTCATGCCAAGTATCAGGAGGGGATCAAGAAGATAGAGGACCAAGATGGTCCTTCAGCTTCCCAGTAATTTCCATTGCAAAGGGGGGTGGAGAGGTATAGCTTTTTTTTTTCTTTAGACAACCAAATGCTGAATAGTTGTAGGACATTGGCCAGTTATTGTTTCCTGTGTTTGGGAATAAGGATCAGTACAAAATGGAAATTAGTACTGAGTCGTTTTAGTCTGGAATGATGTTTCTAACTAAGTCCATTTCATTCGTTTTCTCCTGGGGAACATCTCACTCATTCTGCTTGCAGCTTTGCAGAACACATGCTGAAAAGAATGTTTTTTCTGTTGGTAGATCATACCTAGGTTCAATGGATCTCTGTATGCTTCTGCTTCACAGACTGAGTCACCACATATTAATAAAATCACTGATGTACAACACTTCTAGGCTGTGAAGAAAATATGAAAGCTGTAGGATGAAGTGGAACCCGCAGAAAAAAAAACATGCTCAATGTAGATTCATGTTATCAAGAGTTGATTAGATTATTTTCAGCTGTGACGACAACCACTTAGTAGTCTTAGATGCATAATATCATGATCATTTTTAAGCATTATCAGATTATGGAGTATTTATAATATATAACTACAATTCAATACCAGACAGGTCAAAATATATGCAATTATAGATCGATACATCAATGCTATATAATGTTACGTTCTTATTGCATCTTTATGCTCTCTTCTCAACAGATTCTATGCCGATTTTGAACATATGTACCCTATTATGACCGGCATCGTCTATAGTAGAAGAGATAGGGCGCTTGGTGGCTGATCAGGGGGGTCACAGCGCCCAGGGAGTTGAGTCCCTTGTTTCTAGGACTCTCAGTTATCAGACTTTTAGAAGTCTTAGTTATTTTTAGAAGTCTTAGTTATTTAATTCTATTTAAAGAGAGTTATTAGATAGAGTTTGTTGGAAACTCAGATTTCCTATTATGTAAAAGACTATAAGAGTTCAACTCGGTTAATGAAACGGGCTTAGCCCAGGATTGAGATTATATCTCCCTAGGGCGCCTGGCGTCTCCCCCTACCTCTGTTTGCTGATCTGCTGCCACCCACGGCTCCAGCACGACGCAAATCAGGGCGCCCTAACCTCCCTGTCTCCCCTCCATACTTCCTCTGCAGCAAAGCACGCCGTAACATACCCTCTATTACTTTGTAGGCTACATATCTGGGTGCAGCCACCACACTATAAGTGCATGTGCCGCTATAAGCACTGGTGCAGGACGGGGCATTAGCACCGGTCGGGAAGGGCCTGTTGCCCCGGTTCCCGAGCCGGTGCTGCCCTTCCGGGACTAAAGGCCCACCCTTTAGTCCCGGTTCGGGCAACCGGGGCTAAAGCCCCCCCCCCCTTAACACCGGTTGGTCAGGGCTACCACGTTGCAGGACTCTTTAACACCGGTTGGTATTACCAACCGGTGTTAAAGGGTTTCTTTTTTTTGGTTCACTTCTTCGGTTCTGTTTATTGTTTTTATATAATATATAATAATAGGTTTTTTCAATACATGTTTTTGCTGATACAATAATATATTTATATTACACGCATATTAAGCATATATAAATGGAAATTATAGGCTTAGCTTAATAATTAAGCTTTGCCTATAATAAAATGAATAGACCACATCAAAAATTAAATAGATATGTAAAAAGCTTTATATATATAGTTTTATATGTACAAAATTCGTAACACATATATACATAGAGTTTTTTCTCCCAATGTCTACAAACGATACAAATGATCATCGTTGTTTGGAATAAGAGTTTCGTTGCCGTTGAAGTCAAACTCGCCGTTTGGATTGATCACTTGGTCGCGGAGAAATCCTGCTATCGTCTCTTGGATAGCTTTGATTCGGTCTTGTTGTAGGACCTTTTCCCTCAGCCATTCCGTCTTTAATTTGAAATAAATAAAAAGGTATTAGTTATCTAAGTTATTCAATATAATTCAGGAGATAATGAAAAGAGATATATAACGTACTCTGAGCGTCTCTGTGGGTGTTTGATTGACTTGTGCCATCATGAATTTGCACACGTAATATGCACATAGATTGTTCTCCCTTCTTGTCTTAAACACCACTGTACGATATATATATAAAAATATTCACAACCACGACAATAAGAAGGCTAAAAGTTAGTGAAAGTTTGTTAGCTAGTAGAACTTACTTGTGGATGTATTATGTTAAGCGGCGCTTTACATCCACTGAGATGTTCACGGTCAATGAATCTTTCCCAAACCCTATACACAGCCATTGTGGATCGTGAACTAATAATTACAGAGTCATATTATGATATTTTTGTAGCTGAGATCGACATTACGTACCTTTGAATAATGTTTACCATTTGTTGATAATTTTCTTGTGGTTTTCTCATTGAGTCAAAGATTATCAACCGGTTCTTGGGAATTTCAATGACCATGAGTATCCAGTGAAAGCTGTTTACACACACATATATAGTCAGTCCTATAATGTAAAATAAAATATGCATTCACTTAATAACTATATAACTCACTCGAAGTTGAAGGGGAAGAGTAATTTTTGTTTTTCTTTTTGGTTCATAAAGAACCTCATAAGATTCGTGCAGACTTCTGTCTCATGATCTGCTATCCACACTGCCTACGGAGCCTTGAAAACAATATAAGGGTCAACGAACCCAATACTATTGTCATTTCTCATTCTGAGCTCTCTCATTTGGTGCCTGCATATATACATACAAATCCTAAGCGCGTAAGGATTATATACATGTAATTAAAGAAGTTAGAAGTATAATAAAAAGAAAAAAATACTTACAGACAAAAGCAGATGACAAGAGATTTGTCAAGAGCGTCGAGGTGACATAATTGGTGCACTTCTTCGAACTGCACGTATATGAGGTCATCTCCACGGAAGTAGTGATGTTGTCTAATACGAACAGAAATCCAATTATCTCCCCTTTTAGACACCTCAATGCACCATTTGTTTATTGCAAACATTTGTGTGCTGAGCTCGTGTAAACGCTTAGGGTCGAATAGACTCCTTCCCGGTTCATATCTTGCCCTCCATTGATCAACTACCTCGGCTTTTTCAAATGTTTGGCATCTAAGAATGGCAGCAATTTCTTCTATATTTAAACCGCTCTGTCCAAAGTAACGCTCAAGCGAGTCTAGCTCAGACAACGCTAAGGATTTCTTTGGCATCAAGTCTTCATTTGAGCCGTATTGATTTGGCACAATCAAAGGGGGCACCGGTTTTGATACTTCTCCGAGCTGTGGGACCCCCTTTCCTACTCTCTTCTTAGGCTGTGAAGACTTGACCAGAGACCGTTCATAGTCTGAAAGTGCTGGCTTTTTCTGAGCTTCGCGTTGCTTCTTTTGATGGTCCGCCACCTTCTGCCTTAGTTCCGATGGCTTTACATAAAAGTACGGCTTTTCTGGGTTAAGCCGTTTTTTTCCTATCCTGCTTCAATTTATCAAAAAATTGTTTGACCTCAGCTTTGGATGTAGCAATTACCTCCTCTTCACTCTTTTCGTAAGGTAATTTTTCTGGCGTCTTAGCTCTCTTTGCTGAGGCAGCCTTCTTTGGAGGTGGGACCGATGACTTCGGTCCTTCTTGGGCGGACCGCTTCTTACTACCTCGCTCTGGAGGCGAGGGGACCGACCGTGCACTCTTTGGAGAGGGCGGTGCAGGCGGTGGAGGTGGTGGGGCCGATCTTTTTGGCGTTGGAGAACGCGGTGGAGGAGTTGGAGACCTCGATGGAGGAGTTGGAGACCTCGGTGGAGGAGGTGGAGACCGTGGTGGAGGCGGTGGCGGGGTCGGTGTGGCCGCCGCAGGTGTTGGAGGAGATCCAGTATTGTCACCGCCCGCAGCACTATGATGCGCTGGGGAGAGAACTAGACTTAGGTTGGAGGAGTCCCTGCAAAGAAAACAATTACAAGTTTTATGAGCAAACTTTTTTTTAATTTGAATACGTAATAAATAATATAAGAAGTAAAATCACACACAAACCTATATTGAGGAATAATTATGAAGCGCTTGCGCCAACAAATAAATGTCTTCTCAGCTTCACCTAAGGTCTTCTCTCCGTCTCCCCCTTCTATGTCTAGTGGCACATTGCCACAACCTTTCTCAACCCTATCAACCGAGACGCTAGCATATCCACCAGGTACTGGTCGATTATGGATTCTTGGAGTTCTCGTTCGGTCGATAGGGTTGACAACAGCGATAGCCACCTTTTTGCTTGCATTCCCATCTGGTACATGCAGCTCACAGGTAGTAAAAGCCTCTGTGACATCATCCACGGGGAAGTGTAGCTTCGTGTCATCCTGAATGGTTGGTACTTCCGTGGATGTGCAGCTGCTTTTCAACTGGCCTGGGGGGCTAACATTGACCTCAGGCTGTGATGTACCTTGCCCTTTCGTCATTTGACTAAGTGCTGCTTGCACTTGCCTTTGAATCTCTGCCTGCATCCATTCTTCACGAGCTTTCTCGCGCTCTTATGACTGCAGAACAAAAGCTTCCAGGCGGAGGATCCGCTCTGCCTCCTCATCCTTCTTTCTCTGGCGGCTTCTGTAGCTATCTTGATCCGCTTGGAATGATTGCAGCCACGGAACTGCCCCATAGCCTCTCGTACGCCCACCGTGCTCAGGATTTTCAAGCGCATAGGTGAGTTCATCCTTCTCCCTGTTAGGCCTGAACTCACCAGACTGAACCGCCTCTCGTGCACGGACTAGTCTCTCTACTGCTCTAGAGATTTCTTGGCCCCAAACTAGCGCCCCGGTGTCTGGGTCCACGCTTTCCCCATGACCGTAGAACCAATGCTTGGAGCGCTCGCTCCAATTCTTTGCTATTGTCTCGGGTGTGACCCCCCTAGCAAGCATCTCCTGTTCCATTCGGTCCCACTTGGGAACAGCACTCTTATAACCACCTGATCCCATATGATGGTGGTATGCCTTTTTACTGGCATTCTCTTTGTTTCTATTGGCTCGTTCCTCGCCCTCTTCTGATGTTTTGTACTGCACAAAGTCATCCCAGAAGGCCCTCAGCTTTACATATTGCTTGAGGTTGAAATTTGGAGTCTCGTTTTTCTTGATATATTTATTGTACAAAGTCTTCTTCCAATTCTGGAAGAGTACTGCCATCTTCTTCATAGTCCAGTCATAAATTCGCACCTTCAACTCTTCATCGTTGGTGTCGAAGGTGAAAACGTCTGTGACGGCTTTCCAAACTAACTCCTTGTCACGATCAGAGACAAAACTGATCTCAGGAGCACCTCGCTTCTCTCTCCATTCACGAGCACTGATCGGTATTTGATCTCTCACAAGATATCCACAGTGACTAACATATTTATTTGCATGCTCACCAAGTGGTCTGCCTGTAGCTATCTCAAACTCAGAGATTACATAGCGGCCCTCCAACGGCTTCTTTCGCCCTCGTGGAGGTACGCTTCTCCCCGTAGAGGTCGATCCAGAAGGCTACACGTAGATATAGAAACAAAAATACTAAATTAATAACCAAGTAATAAGTCTAAAACCTAATGTAAGAGATGCATTAATTATATATGTTTACATTTACATACCTCGCCAGTATTTTCTTCTTGTTGCACGACAAGTTGTTGCTCAGGGGCATTGCCCTCTTGTTGCTCAGTAGGATTGCCTTGCATGATCTCGTGGTAATCAACAAAGTACTGACTACCGTCGTCGATCATATTTTGAATGGCAGCTTCCAGATAATCAGGATCATCATGAGGACGGTCAGCCATTTCTATGTCTGCAACCATACATATATATATTCTATATAAGATAAGAAATACACTAGAATAATATACTGAAAAAATAATACTAACAATAACACTAGAATTTATAATATACTAAAACACTAGAATTCATAATATACTAGAATAATATACTAAACAAATAATACTAGAATAACAGTACAAACAATAATATATATACAAAACACTAGAATTAATAATATACTGGAATAATATACTAAAAATAATAGAATAATAGTACAAACAATAAAATATACAAAACACTAGAATTACTAATATACTAGAATAATAAACTAAAAACAATAGAATAATAGTACAAACCCTAAAATATACAAAACACTAGAATTACTAATATACTAGAATAATGTACTAAAAATAATAGAATAATAGTACAAACCCTACAATATACAAAACACTAGAATTACTAATATACTAGAATAAAATTCTAAAAATAATATAATAATAGTACAAACCCTAAAATATACAAAACACTAGAATTACTAATATACTAGAATAATATACTAAAAAAATAATACTAACAATAACACTAGAATTCATAATATACTAAAACACTAGAATTCATAATATACTAGAATAATAGTACAATCAATAACATATACAAAACAATATCATAACAATTCAAAACACAATATATACAAATTAATGCACATATATATATATATAAATATATATTTAATATATACATTTATTATATATACATATATATACATTTATTATATATACATATATCATAACAATTCATTCATTCTGCAGATTATTTATAGCCGAAGTTCGATTGATCTACATAGGAGCGAGGAGATCGACGACGGCCGGATCGGAGTACTTGAGATCGTGGAGAAGTTGTGGCCCGCGCGCGCTCTAGCTGGCCGGTGGCGGCGTTGGCGGAGACGGTCGCGGTGGCGGCGTTGGTGGAGGGCCGCGGCGGCGCTGGTGGAGGGTCGCGGCGGCGCTGGTGGAGACTGTCGCGGCGGCGAGGGATCCGAAACGACGGCGGCGAAGATGAACCCGACGGCGCTGCAGACGAAGATGAACTGCCGGATCCAGGGCTCCTGCGCACATATATAGGGGCGGACCCTTTAGCACCGGTCCGTGGCTAGAACCGGTGCTAAAGGGTCTTTAACACCGGTTCCAGCCACGGACCGGTGCTAAAGGGTCCAGCGCGCGGGCTCCTGAAATTTTCAGGACCCTTTAGCACCGGTTCCCACTATTGGCCGGTTCTAAAGGCCCTGTTTTTTAGTTTAGGGTTTTTCAATTGTTTATAAATACAGTTTATATTATAAATTGTATAGTAAATTAAATATTTTGCATAATGTTTTTTAAACAGTGACATATATTGTAATTTGTTTTAATGTACACATAAAAATTTTTAAACTTAAATATCTTATTGTATTTTTATAATTTGCAATGATTTTGTAAGAAATATTTAGTATTTTGTTAATGCAAAAATATATTATTCCAATAAATTTACAAAAACTATATCCAATCAATTGGAAATTTATTTTCACATCATATTGACGTAAAACTTTTTATTTTTGTTATTTATTACTAGGAATGCTAGTTGGGTATAGTTTTCATCAAATAAAAAATCATATAAAAATATATATCTTGATGAACACACCCTTTGACCGAACCCTAGATTGTCCCAAATGGAAAAGTCATGAATACAAAGTTTGCTACACTCATCAAGTTCTACATTTTGTCTAATGGTCAACTTTTCATTTGGAAAAGTTTGAACCACTGAATTTTGAATTTTCATAGAACTCATAGCCACGCAGCGGTTTCGGAACCCTAGATGGTCTCGAATGGAAAAGTCATGAATACCAATATTGTTCCACTCATCAAAATCTACATTTCATATATAGACCGTTTTTGCATTTGACAAAGTTTTGGGAAGGTGTAGTTGAAAATCCACAATTGACACATATAGTTTCATTTAGTTTGTGTGAGATTCAAGAATTAGTGGGTATTGTTAACTTAAACTTTCTCAAATGGAAAAATTGTGTATATAAAAAGTTTAGATATTGATGATATCTAACAACTTGGTATTCAAAATTTTTTCATTTGAAGTAATTTAGTTTGTCATTTGACCAAGTTTGACCAAAACCCGTCTTGGATTTTATAGAAATGTGCTTAGGATTGGCTCAAATTTATCCAAATGGAAAAATGGTCAATATATCAAATGTAGATCTTGATGATCTCTAACAACTTTGTATTCAAACTTTTTTCATTTGAAGTCATCAAATGGGCCATTTGATCAAGTTTGACCAAAGTCAAAGCATTGGTTTTTACAAACACACCCTTTGACCAAACCCTAGATTGTCCCAAATGGAAAAGTCTGAATACAAAGTTTGCTACACTCATCAAGTTCTACATTTTGTCTAATGGTCAACTTTTCATTTGGAAAAGTTTGAACCACTGAATTTTGAATTTTCATAGAACTCATAGCCACACAGCGGTTTCGGAACCCTAGATGGTCTCAAATGGAAAAGTCATGAATACCAATATTGTTCCACTCATCAAAATCTACATTTCATATATAGACCATTTTTGCATTTGACAAAGTTTTGGGAAGGTGTAGTTGAAAATCCACAATTGACACATATAGTCATGACAATTTTTGCATTTGATGATCTCTAACAATTGGAAAAGTCATGAATACAAAGTCATGAATACAAAGTTTGTTACACACATCAAAATTCACAATTCTCAAATATAGTTTCATAGAAAGTCAAGCCGACACAACAGTGAACTTCTTCTTGACGTATGACCCTTGGTTATGATCCTGCCGTAACCATGGAGTATCCTCATTGTTTAACAGAATGCTAGGGTCTTTGTTGACTATGAAGGGCGGAATTCGATCATCCCTTTTGTAATCGCCTGACATGTCTGACTTGTCCTCAATTCCGACAATGTTTCTTTTCCCAGAAAGGACAATGTGGCGCTTTGGCTCATTGATGATTGAGTGGTCATCATTTTTTCCTCTCTTTGGTTTCGTAGACATATCTTTGACATAGAACACCTGACTCACGTCTGCAGCAAGGACGAATGGTTCGTCTTTGAACCCACTATTGTTAAGGTCCACGGTTGTCATCCCACACTCCTTGTCTACTGTTACCCCACCTCCGGTCATCTTCACCCATTGGCACCGGAACAAAGGAACTTTAAAATTAGCTGCATAGACTAGTTCCCATATGTCTTCTATGTGTCCATAATATGTTTGTCTGTTCCCATTTGGATCCGTGGCATCCACGTGTACACCACTATTTTGGTTGGTGCTCCTTTTATCTTGGCCAACTGTGTAAAATGTGTTACCATTTACTCGTACCCTTTGTATGTGAGGACATGCCATGATGGTTGCCTGGCCAACAAATAAAGCTGCTCATCAATGTTTTCATCACCTTGACATTTTTTGTGCAACCAATCGCCAAAAGTTTCCATGTGCTGACGCATTATCCAAGCTTCATTCTTCCCGGGCCACTGGGACCGTAGGAAATCTTTGTGTACCTCAACATATGGTTCCACCAATGAGGAGTTCTGGAGAACTGTGTAGTGTGCTTTATTGAAGTAATCGTCTCCCGTACCAATATATGTTTTCTTCCCAAGTGTTCCCTTTCCGCTGAGTCTGCCCTCGTGTCGAGATTCCGGAATGCCAATTGGGTCAAGGTCTGGAATAAAGTCAACACAGAACTCTATGACCTCCTCTGTTCCGTAGCCCTTGGCAATGCTTCCTTCTGGCCGGGAACGACTATGGACATATTTCTTTAGGACACCCATGAATCTCTCGAAGGGGAACATGTTGTGTAGGAACACAGGACCGAGAATATGAATCTCTTTGACCAGATGAACTAGGAGGTGTGTCATGATATCGAAGAAGGATGGAGGGAACACCAACTCAAAGCTGACGAGACATTGAATGACATCATTCTGCAGAGTAGCTAGTTGCTCTGGATTTATTGCCTTCTGAGAAATTGCATTGAGGAATGCACATAGCTTTACGGTGGCTAGACGTACGTGTGGAGGTAGAATTCCTCTTAAAACGACCGGCAGCAATTGCGTCATTAGAACGTGACAGTCATGGGACTTCAAGTTCAGGAATTTCTTCTTTGGCACATTAATTATTCCCTTGATATTGGAGGAGAATCCAGATGGAACCTTGATGTTGCTAAGACATTCAAACATGCTTTCCTTCTCTTCTTTGCTCAGAGTGTAGCTAGTAGGGCTTAAGTAATGACGTTCATCATCTGTCTTTTCTGGATGCAGGTTGTCTCGTTCTTTCATGCGCTGCAAGTCTTGTCGTGCTTCAAGTGAATCCTTAGACTTCCCATAGACACCCATGAATCCGAGCAAGTTCACACAAAGATTCTTTGTCAGGTGCATCACGTCGATCGCGTTGCGGACCTCTAGGACATTCCAGTAAGGTAGCTCCCAAAATATGGATTTCTTCTTCCACATGGGTACGTGTCCCTTAGCATCCTTCGGAATAGGTTCGCTGCCTCGTCCCTTTCCAAATACCACTTTTATATCCTTGACCATTTCGAGTACATCATCCCCGGTTCGATTGAGAGGTTTGGTCCGGTGGTCTGCCTTGCCTTTAAAATGCTTGCCTTTCTTTCGTACTGGGTGGTTCACAGGAAGAAACCGACGGTGGCCAAGGTACACGACCTTTCGACATTTTTTCAAAAATACACAGTCAAGGTCTTCATAACAATGTGTGCATGCATTATATCCCTTGTTTGACTAGCCTAAAAGATTACTCAGAGCTGTCCAATCATTGATTGTTACAAACAACAATGCTCGTAGGTCAAAGTGCTCTTGTTTGTACTCATCCCACACGCGAACTCCTGGTTTGCTCCATAAAAGTTGAAGTTCCTCAACTAATGTCCTTAGGTAGACATCTATGTCATTGCCAGGTTGCTTCGGTCCTTGGATAAGCACCGGCATCATAATAAACTTCCGCTTCATGCATAGCCATGGAGGAAGGTTGTAGATACATAGAGTAACTGGCCAAGTGCTGTGACTACTGCTCTGCTCACCGAAAGGATTCATACCATCTGTACTTAAGGCGAACCGCAAGTTTCTAGCATCATCTGCAAAATCTGGGAATTCTCTGTCTATCGCTCTCCACTGGGATCCATCGGCAGGGTGTCTCAACATATTGTCTATCTTACGGTCTTCTTTATGCCACCGCAACAACTTTGCATTGTCCTTATTTCTGAACAGACGTTTTAATTGTGGTATTATAGGAGCATACCACATAACCTTGGCAGGAATTTTCTTCCTATGACGTTCTTCACTCTCAACATCGCCAGGATCATCTCGTCTAATCTTATACCGTGATGCCTTACATACTGGACATGCATCCAAATTCTCGTATTCCTCCCCACGGTAGAGGATGCAGTCATTAGGACATGCGTGTATCTTCTGGATTTCTAATCCCAAAGGGCAGACAACCTGTTTTGCTTCATACGTAGTGGTGGGCAATTCGTTACCTTTCGGAAGCATCTTTTTTATGATCTTCAATAACTGCCCAAATGCCTTGTCAGATGTACCATTCTTTGCCTTCCATTGCAGCAATTCTAGTGTGGTACCCAGCTTTTTTTGCCCCTCTTCAGCGGTGGGATATAGCGATTTCCTGTGGTCCTCTAGCATGCGCTCGAACTTGGCTTTCTCTTTATCACTTTCACATTCTCTTTGTGCATCATGGATGGCATCACCAAAAGCATTATCGCCCCGATCATCTTCTGCCGCCACCTCTTCTTCATTATCTCCCCCCATTGCAAAATCATTGAAGCCACCGTACTGAGCAATAATATTGGCATGGTCCAATTCTTCTTCTTCTTCTTCTTCACCTTCATCCATTATAATCCCGCTTTCTCCATGGTTGGTCCAACAAATATAGTTTGGTACGAAACCAGACTTTAATAAGTGTGAATGAAGAGTTCTTGTGTTAGAATATTCCGTCAAATTCTTGCACACGGCACATGGACAGCACATGAAACCGTCCCTCTTATTTGACTCGGCCACACTTAAGAAATAGTGCACGCCATTAATGAACTCTTCGGAGCGCCGATCGGCATTATACATCCAATTACGTGTTACCATCTGCATTAAATATAACATATATATTATGAAAACCATGCACACATATAGTTTCTCATCTTATTGCACAACATATCTAAGATACATAGTTGATTAATTTAGAAAAGCTTGGCTACAACAAATACGATCGCAACTAGCACTAAAAAAACCAAAACTAAAATGCACTTAAGCAACATAATTAGTTCGCGTCCGATCCCAACTATAATAGATAGATCATTCGCTTGATCAACATCATTGAACTCCTTTCGTCGGCTCACTGCCTCACCACCTTCAGCCTCAACCACCTGTGTAAAAGATTTCTTAATGTGTTCAATGTATTCTTCCTCCCAGTA
The DNA here is from genome assembly GCF_000003195.3 of Sorghum bicolor. Lineage (NCBI taxonomy): Eukaryota > Viridiplantae > Streptophyta > Magnoliopsida > Poales > Poaceae > Sorghum > Sorghum bicolor. The sequence continues at coordinate 25,951,222 of NC_012875.2, forward strand.
CCAACCTGTACATCCGCCGGTACCGTCCCACTGAAATTAAAAGAGAGAATCAAAAGTTTAATTAATATCATTTAAAAAAATATGCACATATATAAGCAAATGTCTGGAAATAACTCACATTACGATCTGGACACTTGTAGAATATACGACCCTTGTTTACTCCCTCTTTCGACACTTTGTACTCCATCAAAATCTTCTGCCCACACTTGCCACAAGTAATGAGAGGGAGTTCGGGACGGTATCGCTTTTGAACCCGTTGAGAGACCGAAGACCTGGTCACGGTTGCCATCTACTATCCATACTCAATTTTTAAACAATTATAAATTCCACATTTACTAGTAAACATGTATTATACAATGGACATTATATGTAGTAATAAAAATAAATCAAGTGATATTAACAAACCAATTAATTTGAACTACATTAATACTAGGTCAACCATGAAATATGATATATATATATATGGATACTAATTCATGTGAATGATTCAAAATAACAACGTGGATTTGAGCTAAAAATAATGGGAACATCACAAGCCAAAAACAACATGAAAAAGACAAGAAAGACAAAAGTTAGTCACCTCCAAACACGAAGAAACGATGACGGAGTCGAAAAAGATCAACAATGGGCGTCGGAGACGAAGAACAAATGAGGAAGAAGAAGCTCTAAGAACAACAATGGTGAATGGTGCTCTCGGTTTCAAATGAGTAGAGAGGAGGAGTGATCCGGCCTATAAACCGGACCTTTAGAACAGGTTCATAAACAAAACCGGTGCTAAAGGCTTTGCCTCAGCCCGTGGCGCTGGCCGGTGCTAAAGGGGACCCTTTAGCACCGGTTGGTAACACGAACCGGTTCTAAAGGGTCTCTGCCCCGACAGCACCTGTCAATAGCCGTTGGGCAGGACCCTTTAGCACCGGTTCGTGTTACGAACCGGTGTTAAAGGGGTCTTTAACCCTGGGCCGCAAAAAAGCCGAGGTTTTTGGCCATTTTGGGCATCGACCAATGCCTCATTCTGTAGTAGTGAAGCGATCGGTAAATTTCCCACATACTTGAACAAAATCTCCTTATCTTATATCGCTATAAGCGATCGGTAAATTTCCCGCATACTTGAACACAATCACCTTATCTTATACCTCACAAACCACAAACAGCTAACACAAGCAAATCTGCAAACAGATTCATCCAGCAGGGAAGCTTCACTCTCCACCGACAGGGACCTTTCAGACCGAGAACCAAGGTACTAACAAGGTCATCACCAAGCGCTTTGCCTACAATGTATATTACCTCGACCTGTCCTGTGTGTATAAACTTTCTGTAATCATACCAGCACTGCCGTTGTTGCTTAACGTGCAGCCTAATGTATAGAGCTAGCAAGTATAGTGAACTGTTATGTTAGATCCACAGACCGTTCCTATGCAGTTAAGATATATTTGTGCTTTCATCTGACCATTGAATCCTGCGCTGCATCTTCACTGCTGATGCGCGCAATGGCGTGCACAACATACTAGTCATTATTTGAAATAGTAGAGGACTTTATATGCTGATAAGTTGGCGCTTTTAAACCCATTGGAATGATGCTCCCCAAAAAAGCCAGCTGCTAGTGAGTTTGAGATGGGCCAAGTTGGGAGAGATCAAAATAAAGCTCTCCCGTTCACAAAAATATTTATGACAATAGAGATTATTAAAATATTTATAGTTTATAATAAATTATTTGTAATAAATTTATTACAAATTATAACGATCAAAGTAAGGAATCTGCAAATAGATTCCATAACGATCACAACAAATCTGCAATCTATCTACTAACACAAAGTGTTGAAAGATGTTGCTATTTATGACAATAGAGGTCATTAAAGATATTTTCTTGGTGATGTCCTTTCAAGCTGAATAATTAAAATAATATCAGACAATATTTCATGCAAGATAGGTTGTAGTTACAACATTGTGACAAAAGAAAATAACAATAGTACTGTCATAAGATAATGGTTAGGCGGCGGGCCCTAGGAAGGCAAAACCGACATGAAAGTCACACATACTCAAGTCATCTACAATAGCTCTCACTATACCACAGTTCATCTATAGCATCCTACAGAAGGTCGATATAAGTCGTTATAGCGACCTATGGTCAGTCAGTATAGTTCCATACTGACCGACCTTATCTGTCGCTGATAGTGGTATCGATATTAATTTATACCAACCGACCCACCTATACTGACCCACCGTTGGAGCACTAACAGTTTGCCAAACTAAGTTGACATCCTTAAAAATTTAGCAAAACAAGAAAAATTCATCTCCGACAGCTTATCAAATGAGGTTGCTATTTTTAGGCCCTCCGCAGGCATATCTTTACGCGTGCGCATCTCAGGCCTTGTTTAGTTCGCAAAAAATTTCAAGATTCCCCGTCACATCAAATCTTTGGTCACATGCATGGAGTATTAAATAAAGACAAAAATAAAAACTAATTATACAGTTTACCTGAAATTTGTGAGATAAATCTTTTGAGCCTAGTTACTCTGTGATTGGACAATGTTTGTCAAATAAAAAACGAAAGAAGTTTTTTTATGGCGAGATTTTAAATCTTGAGAAAATTAAGAAAAATAAGAAAATCTTTCATATTATCTCTTATCACTTGCACAAAGTATAGGTATTTATTATTATATAAATAAATACATATACATATCATGTATAATAAAATACATGAACAGAGAGTTGACACACCCAAAAATTATTATATATATCGGATACATTTGAAGAGGCTAAGTTCATAGGTATGTAAACATGATCTCGTACGACTCACCAAACCAAAGCTCGGAACGGAAGTTCCTTTTTTTTTTAGAGGAGAACAAATATGTATCAATTGTTGAATCGGATACAGCTGGTTCCTTTTGTCATAATACCTAACGGCTGTGGGCAGAATGAATGAAAAAGCAGATGAAAGCCAAAAAAGCAAAATTTTGCGAACTAAACAAGGCCTCACTTGGCATCGCGAGCCGCCGCTGGTCTTGTGATGCTGCTGTCGGGTGTCAGGTGATGCACCTCGCTTCACCATTGTTGGGTGTCAGATGAGCTGGTGGCCGACAGGTTTGTTCCGTTGACGTGCTGATTTCTCTGCCTCAATTATACTAGCATTTATTGCCTCTAAAATCAACGTACTGATTTACTATTTCTGAATAAATATTGATGCTCCTTGTTTTCCTGAGTTCTAAATCCAACCGAAATTTTCACAAGAAAATAAACGTCGTTGATATTTGTTCTTCTACTACAAACCAAATAAAATATAAATCTAGATAATATGCAAGTTCCTTCGGTTGGGAACGGTAGGTTATTGGCCTATTCTTTTTAAGTTTACCAAGTTAAAATAATAAACTATTAGAGAGCGTCTATTTTTTCACATGCCATATATTTTAAGAAGTTTGTCAAATCATAATATTTATCAAATGAATTTTGACAATATGTTGGAGATGCTCTTAGATGTACTGTGCACCGACCGATAGTTTGATGCCTATTGTAAACTTGTACCGACCAATGGTCTGACGGTATGTATTTATAACGACCAACTATGCAACGCTAGACACAATAAAAAGTAATTAATCTTGGAGTAATCATATAACAACCTTAACCATCTAGCTCATGTTAAACATCAAACACGGAACATGCTAAATCATGCTCACAATTTTCATTGAAGCCATACCTTTGTACTTTTACATGTTTTATACAACATACTCACAACCAATCTAGATCATTGAAGTATCTACACAACTAAGATGTTTGTCATGTACAAACCATAACTAACATGTCTTGCTTGTATTAGTATTTTTATCGACCCATGTCTGACGTTATTTTGGGGCTGTGGCATAGTGTCTATCCATGCTATTATGCATGAGAGGCCAGTTGATAATAATTTTTTAATACGTGATAGTACTCTCACACATTAGTTCGGCTCTTGTAGAAAAAGTCAGCTGGTGTACTGGTGCTCGGCCTAGGTACTGGGAGCATGGATTCTCTGGTAGGAGCCTGGCTCATCCAAGCAAGAAATCAATAGCGGGCCAGAAATGCTTCAGATCTCAGAATTTAGAGATCAAGTCCAAACAAAATGAAGAAACACTTCAAATTTAAGAAAAGTACATAAAATGCGGCAAATTAAAAAATTGCTACATGCAGAAGCAATTCGTAGATCAACGGAACATGCCAGCACCTTTCTGCACGTTTGTTTAGCTTAGAAAAGTCAAGGAGAAAAAGAAATGGCGCTAAACAATTTCGGATAGTTCGTCAGCAGGAGATTTGGAACGAAATAAGCAAGATGCAGCCGTGTCAATCTGGAATCTGAACTCTTGGAGTGGAAAGAAAAACAATACACAGTCGCCTTTGCTTACGTTGCATTGCGCAGTGAGTCATTATCCAAAAGTAGTTACATTAGTTTGTAAGTACTTTCTTGATTTACTTTAGAACTCGGCAAAAATTTTCGAGAAATACATTGTTTCTCATTTGTTCCATCCAAGTTCTCCTAATGGTGTCTTGTTATCCTCGTGGTCGTGGCAAAACTGGATACTTCTGCCAGTGGCCCACCTGGTTTCAAACCAACGGAAAGGAGGCCCTCGATCTGTTTACGCTCCCTTTGAATCGAGGAAAGTTTCATATTTCCAATGTTTTTATGTGAAAATGAACTAATTTTCTGTGAAATTTTTATGCAATTCCTGCAAAATTCTTGTGTTTCAATGGGGCCTAAACCATGCAATTCCTACAAAATTCATGTGTTCCAAAGGGGCCTAAACCATGCAATTCCTAAGGATAAACACCGAGCAGCTAATTGATAGCTAGCTAAATATTAGACAAAATTAGCTCTAATAAATCAAAACAGAAAGGCTAATTGGTGACCCTATTTTTTTTAACCAAATCTTCAACTAACTGTTAGCCAAGTAGGTAGCCAACCATATGTCTACCAACCGTCACCTTAATGGAACCGTGGTAGCATATGTTTATTGCATTAGAACCAAACAATGGATGTCGATACTATGATAACTTTGTTACATTACAATGTATAAGTAGTTAGAAAGAATCGAGATGTGTCATCATATGAACTTGTTTATACAAAGATAATACCAGATAAAATATATTTGCGAAATTTGGGAACTCAATCATGAAACCAACACCATGTATGAGTTGATTTCCACATGATAATTATTGCACTTCTGTAAGGAGAGTGTGGCCAGGGACGCAACACTGAGCGTGCCAGTAAACCATGATTATGAACTGCATGACCCAAAATAAGATTTTCCACTATTTGTCAGTGCAGCAGAGGCAACCTTTTGGGAGAGGGGGGGGGGGGGGGGGGGGGTTCCCATCCTGGACATAACCCATTTACAGATTGCTATCATCAGCATAATGCTTGAAGCTTGAAAAAAATGAGAAACATATAAAACTTCACGAGTAATGCTCTTCACCAAATGTTAGTCGATAATAACACAGATGTTTAACCGTGTATATATTGTACAAAACATGAATCAAGCTAAGGGCATGAATACAAAGACTCAAACATTGCATACATTGCAAACATCGTCTGTTTATCAATAACTGGGCTTTAAACAAATGAGGCACAAAAAAATTGGTCCAATCTCTAGGGTACATTTACTCAAGGGGTAATATACTCTATATTTCAATAATACTGGCACTCACTTTCTCCATCCTCAGAAAAGAGAATAATCCCTCTAAACATGCAAACAAAACTTTACTAACTCATTGCTTAATTTTTTTTCTCGAATAACGCATGAGCTGCATGACATTTCATTAAGAGCAAGGTCAATAATAGAGTCAAGTGTTTGACTATAAATCAAGTGATAATAGCAAAGTTAAAGATTAGTTGTTTCCTATTTATCTACAAAAAGTTTTTTCTTTTATTAATATGTGGTACGATGTCTCAAATTCTCTTTTCTATGCCTCCTCAATACACTTGCTACTTTGGGCCCACTATTGCATAATCTCCCGTACCCAGCTTGTCGCTTGCATAAGAGCTAAGCTCTCTTCTCTTCTCCACATCACCATTAGTTTGGTTATAAGATTATTATTGTACTTGCTCTAAGAAAGGAATTGGTACAAACGGGAGGGTTAGGGCAAACTTTTTCAGAACCCCCCCCCCCCCCCCCCCCTCTCACACTAAACCATAGCCTCTTGTTTTATTAGTCTATCATTAAAACCAAACCATGTGCATATGACCAAGATACAGAATGTTCAGGATTGTGGTGCTGTGCAGTACACCTCGGAGAGCAATTCAGTTACAATAAATCAAAGAACTAAGCAATTAAATGTCAGTCACTCTTGTTTGGTCGGCAGTAATAACCTGATAACCAATTCCTCACTAGAATTGTTGTACAACAAATTTGCCATGAGCTTCAGTAGCCATATGAGAATATTCATGCGTAAACAGCAGTAACACTGACAATTGCCACAATGGCAAGGCTTAATAAGGCTTATCATTTCAAAATCTATGAGACTGTATGGTATCTACTCTATTAGTTGGGAGTGAATTATTTACATCAACTAACTATAAGTAGAGCCATGTACATAGTGAGATAAGTCGCAATCATTCCAAATAAATCTTCTCCCTCCCTAGATCTATTCCCTATGTCTATCAACTTCTTTTTTATGAATGATCAAAAGATCATTACAGAAGCATTATGAAATGCAAACTTACAATTTAATAATGCAGTTTTCCTGCATCTCTTATCTGCATCTAAGAGATTGAAAACCTGCTCAGATGATCATGCATATAGCATACCTCTGTAAGATACTGGACTATGTTTTCTAAGCAGTAAGCAACCGTGGAATATTAAGAGGGTAACTACCAAGTAGACTAAATACTGATAGAACTTTACAAAAGTGCAGTAAGCAACCGTGGAATATTAAGAGGGTAACTACCAAGTAGACTAAATACTGATAGAACTTTACAAAAGTGTACAGCTAGTTCACTATTGCATAATTCATAATGGGTATGAAACTTCTCTCTTATAGGCATGACCCTTTATGAGATTTAAGAAATGACCTCTAGCATCGTCTTTTTCGGTTGTGAACATGCACGTTTTTGAAAATGTAAAAACCTGAGGGGTGTGTGTGTGTGTGTTGTCGTGTGGTTGTTTGTTTTGGGTATCTGAGCCTGCTTTATCTTAATGCAATGATACGCAGTCCTCCTGCATATTCCAGAAAAATGGTTTCAAAGGTGACAAGGTGACCCAAGGTGTACACCTTATCACCTAGGCGACAAGGCATAACTAGACGCCCAAGATGAGCTGCACCTGCCTGGACACATAGGTGCCAAAGCAATGCCTTTGAAACAGAGTTCTCTAGACTGAAGAAACATAAGCCTAGGTGTCTAGGCGACACCTTTGAATCAGAGATCTTTAGACTGGAGAAACATATGCCTAATAGATAGAACATATAGAAAAAGAAACCTTCCAAACTAACAGCAGAACTGTTCTTATCTCTAGTTTCCAACTTACAAGGTGCTAGTGGGTTTTGCACAAACAGTGTGGGTGATATAATTGATAGTTAAGCCTAGCTACTTGTATCTTACTTTCTGCAGTTACTATTCACTGTCTTGTGATTTTCAGGTGGCTTAGCAGCCAAGTTTAGTATCTACTTTTGCTAAGGAATACGCTGTAGTAGGTGGCTGTCCACTCTGCTATATAAACAGTGGCAGACCATCTTGTATCCCAAGTTTTGTAAGTGTTTTACTGATTCAATCCAAGCGGCCTAGTGGCCAAGCTGGCCTCTGGGCTTTTACCCAAATCTGAGATCCATTTTCTTCTATGTCTGGGCAACAATTGGTATCAAGAGCCTAGGGTTATAGTGAGTGAGAACCATGTCTAGCGAGAGCCAGATCGCCAGAGCGTGCACCGCCGCCGGAGGAGCGGTCATCAACCCTCGGTGCGGCGCAGCAGGCGCTGGTGCCACAGACCGCACGACGCGCCTTGCTGCAGCGGAGGCAGCAGCTGCGGCTCAGGCCGCAGTGGCGGCTACTGCAGCGTTCTGCGCCAGGATGGACCAGGTATTGAGTTGCATGCACCAACCAGTTCAACCCAAAAGCTTAAGGTGATGGGGAGAGGTGGGCAATTCACTTATATTCCAACACTCCCCCTCACGTGGAGGCTCCCTCAGGCCTCAGACGTGGAATAGAAGCGAGCAGCAATTATTTTATTTAATTGCGCTAACCAGGATTTGAACTCAAGACCATATTGAGTTGCATGCACCAACCAGTTCAACCCAAAAGCTTAAGCTGATGGGGAGAGGTGGGCAATTCACTTATATTCCAACACCAGGAGGAGCCGGAGCCAGCGGGAGGAGGATCGCGCAGACCACGCTGCCGCCAGTCGCCGTCACCTAAGCAGCGTCGTGGTCGTCGCGGACATTCAACAGTGCTGGAGACCATCTAACACGAGTCCGGGGCGGGGACACCGTGGCCGATCCTCACCAAGTCCAACTACCATGAATGGAGCTTGATGATGAAGGTAAAGCTTCAAGCTTGGCGGCTCTATGAGGCGGTCCACATCGGCAGCGTCACTATGACGATGATCGCCGGGTCTTAGAGGCCTTGTGCGCCTCCGTCCCCATCGAGCTCAGCACCTCCATCCCTAACAAGACCATGACGAAGCTGGCATGGGACGCAATCGCTGCAGCGCGCGTTGGTGGTGATAGCATACGTCGGGCGACGCTGCAGCGACTCCGAGGAGAGTGGGAAGCTCTCGCCTTTCGGACTGGGGAACAAGTCGAGGACTTTGTTGTGCGGCTAACCAACCTGATGGAGCAGATGGCGCGGAACGGCGACACCGACTTAATGGAGGAGCGGCCCATGGAGAAGTTTCTCCGATGTATGCCGAAGAGGTACGCGCAGATCAGGAATTCGATCGAGACCCTCCGCGATTTCGAGCAGATCACAGTCGACGATGTCACCGGGCGGCTCATGGTGGTGCAAGACCGCGAACAGGTGCCGGATCCCAAGCCGGCCGCCATTGGAGGCAAGCTGCTGTACACCGCTGAGTAGTGGCATACCCTCGAGAATAAGGAGGAGGGCATTGGATCGTCCAAGGACTGTCGTTGGCGTCCCAACAGCGGCAAGAAAAACAAGCCAAAGGTCGAGTGTGACGGCAGTAGCGGTGGGCAAGTGGACAAGGCAAGCGCCGCCACTGGCGAACGCAAGGTGAACCACGATGACACCTGGCTCAATTATAACCATGCCAGGCATGGGGCCAGGGATTGCCCCCATCCCCAGCACGAGCGCGAGCATGGCAGCGTGGCGAACGTCGTGAAAGCAGAGGAGGAGGTCGCTCTATTTCTTGCGCACAAGTTCCTGGAGCTGGATGCAGAGGGGAGAAGCGGCAAGGCGCAAGCTTCAACCTCACCGAGTCCGCCATCGACCTCAACAACGAGGAGCCGCGAGCCCATGCCTTCCTCAACACCGGATCCGGCGGCGACAAGCTTGAGGTTGGTACCTTAATAGCAGCGCCACCAACCATATGACCGGCCATCATGAGACCTCGACTGCAAGGCAAAAGGCACGATGAAGTTCGGTGACGAGTCGAAGGTGGAGATCCATGGCATCGGTTCCATCATTTTCGAGGCGAAGAACGACGAGCACCAGGTGCTTCACGGCATCTACTACATCCCAACGCTCTGCAATTCCAACATGAGCCTCGGCCAATTGGACAAGGGCGGGTCGAAAGTGGAGATCAACCAAGGCATTCTGAGGATTTGGGATCAGCGCCACCGGCTTCTTGTTAAGGTTTGGTGTGGCGCCAATCACCTCTACATCCTCCACCTCGACACGGCCAAGCGGCTCTGCCTCGCCGCGCGCAACGATGATGAAGTGTGGCGCTGGTAGGAACGCTACGACCACCACCACTTCGACGCCCTCCACAAGCTCACGAGGACGACATGGTGCGCGGGCAATCAGCGATCAGGCATGTCAGGCAGTTCTACGACACCTACGTAATCACCAAGCATCGCCGAGTTCAATTCCCAGCTGAAGCTCCGTACCGCGCGTAGAAGATGCTCGAGTTGGTCCATCGACCTTTGCGGCCCCGTGACGCCGACGATTCCGGACGGCAGATGCTATTTCTTACTGCTGGTGGACGACGCCATGCGGTAAATGTGGGTTGCTCTCCTGACGACCAAGGACGCGGTTGCGGACGCGATCAAGCACCTCCAAGCTATAGCAAAGAAGGGGAGCGAGCGTAAGCTCTAGGTGCTGCGCACCGAAAATGGCCGAGAGTTCACTGCCGCGGAGTTCGCCGCCTACTGCGCAGATGATGGCATCCAGCGCCTCCTACTCGCCACAGCAAAAAGGAGGTGTGGAGAGGAGGAATCAGACAATGGTGGCCATGGCTCGCGCACTACTGAAGCACCGTGGGATGCCAGCCAAGTTCTGGGGAGAGGCAGTGGTGACCGTAGTTCACCTGTTGAACCAATCGCCTACCAAGAGCTTGTTGGGCAAGACCCCCTATGAAGCCTGGCATGGAACAGCACTGGCAGTCGGTCACCTGCGCACGTTCAGCTGCCTCGCCTTTGCCAAGGAGCCGACTCAAGTGAAGAAGCTCAACGATCGCAGCCGGCCTTGCGTCATCGGGTACACGGACGACGCTGAGGCATACCATGTACCTGACCCGAAGACTCGCGACGTCAAACTTCAACAAGAGCCGCGACGAGGATTGGTCCAAGGTGGGAGAAGACACGATGTCAGCGGTTGAAGAGTTCACTATCAACTACCTCTGAAGCAAAGAAGCTGGGGGGGCGCAAGGCGCATCACCGTCGACATCTCTAGCTCCACGCAATCACCGTCACCAGCTCTGAGGGAGCCTAGGAGCACGACAGCATCAGCTAGCACTCCACCGACCATAGCAATGACACCATCAGTTGTGACATCGACCTCTTCCTTTGCTGCCACACTGTTGTCCGCTGATCAACCCCAAGTCGAGCACGCCACGCCGCTAGAGGACGACGAGGACCGTCTGGATGCATTCTACGACGACAAACCTCTTTAGTACCACACGATGACGAACATCATCGGCAATGAGTCTCCTCCAGGGCTAGCGCCACGTCTCTTCGCCCAGCTGCACTTAGACTCACGCCAGCGAGCCGACCAACTACACTAAAGCACAAGTTGATCCAACATGGGAGGCTGGCATGAAGCAGGAGCTCCAAGCTGTGGAGAAGAACAAGACCTGCGAGCTCGTCGATTTGCCTGCCGATCACTGCACGGTCACCCTTAAGTGGGTCTTCAAGCTAAAGAAGGACGAGAAGGGGCGGTAACCAAGTATAAGGCACGGCTGGTGGCAAGGGGCTTCGTCTAGCAAGAGGGTGTCGACTACGACGATGCATTCGCTCCAGTGCGCGCATGGAGTCGGTCCGCCTCTTCCTCGCACTGGTAGTCCAAGAAGGATGGCGAGGGCACCACATGGACATGAAGTTCGCATTCCTCAACGGCGATCCCAAGGAGGAAGTGTATGTGCGTCAGCCGCCTAGCTTCGTCATCGCCGGTAAGGAAGACAAGGTGTACCGCCTGCGCAAAGCCCTCTATGGCTTGCGGCAGGCACCGCACGCCTGGAACACGAAGTTGGACGCCATGCTAAAGGCGATGGGATTCCACCATAGCGCGCACGAAGCGGCGGTGTACCGGCGGGGCAGCGGGCGCATTGTCCTGCTCGTCGGTGTCTACGTCAACGACTTCATCATCACTGGTGTTGAGGAGGAAGAAGTGACGAAGTTCAAGGCGCAAATAAAGGACATGTTCGACATGAGCGACCTCAGCCTCCTCTGCTTCCACCTCATCGTCGAGGTGTGCTAGGATGAGCTCACCACGCCAAGTGGATCCTCGAGCTCAGGGAGATGGTTGGCTACAACCCCGCTTATACGCCAATGGAGGAGAAGCTTCGGCTTATCCGTCAGAACACAACAAAGGTGGACTCCACGCACTACCGGTGGCTTGTCGACAGCCACCGATATCTCATGCATACCTGGCCAGACTTGGCGTTCGTAATCAGGTATGTGAGCCGCTTCATGGAACAACCGACGGTGGAGCACCTACAGGCGGTGAAGCGTGTTCTCCACTATGTGGCCGGGACCATAGACTTATGGTCTGCACTACAAGAGGGCCCCCGGCACGGTGCACTTCATCGGCTACTATGACAGTGACCTCGCCAGCGACGTCGACACAAGCAAGAGCACCAATGGAACAATGTTCTTCCTTGGTGACTGCTTGGTCAGCTGGCAATCCATCAAGCAGAAGGTTGTGGCACTGTCAAGCTGCGAAGCAGAGTACATTGCCACCACAACTGCAGCGACACAAGCTCTATGGCTGTCCAGGTTGCTCGGGGAGCTTCTTGGCAGAAAGGTTGATGTGGTGGAGTTGAAGGTGGACAGCAAGTCTATTCTAGCTCTGGCCAAGAACCTAGCCTTCAATGACAGCAAACATATCAAAATCAAAGTATCATTTCATCAGGGACTGCTTGGAGGAAGGGAGCATCAAGGCCAACCACATCGCCACTACTGATCAGGTTGCAGACATACTCACCAAGTCACTGGGCAAGGCCAAGTTCCAGGAGATGAGGAGAATTGGTCTGAAGCAGATCACCCAGTACTAGGCTTAGCGGGAGATTGCTAGTTAAGCCTAGCTACTTGTATCTTACTTTCTGCAGTTACTATTCAATGTCTAGTAGTTTTCAGGTGGCTTAGCAGCCAAGTTTAGTATCTACTTTTGCTAAGGAATATGTTGTAGTAGGTGGCTGTCCACTCTGCTATATAAGCAGTGGCAGACCATCTTGTATCCCAAGTCTTGTAAGTGTTTTTCAGATTCAATCCAAGCGGCCTAGTGGCCAAGCTGCCCTCTGGGCTTTTACCCAAGTCTGAGATCCATTTGTTCTATGTCTGGGCAACAATAATGAACCATGAATAGTTGTGTAGATATTAATGCAATTGTATCACATGACAGTATTAGGCCTCTAATCCATAAGCCTGCATAAAAGTATATCTACCAACATGCGCATTCCAGCCCCGAATGTGTTCAAATTGAGATAGTAGATTGCATCAATAAATGGGGTTTGCACTGTCATTTATTATTTTATTATACTGGAATAACAAAGTTATTTAGATTGAGATACAAGATTCTGCCTCCCTCCTGTGCCGCACACCACCCTTGACCCTGCTGCCCAGGCTGCTAGCCTCCTTCTCATGTTTTGGCTCACCAAATCTCACATCTGTCTGCCACTTTTCATATTTGTTTGCTCTGCCTTTGCTCATTGATGGACTGGTGGTGCGTGTACTCTGCTTTCAATACTGTGAGCTGCTTTCTATATTTTATTATTGGCCTGTCATATACTCACGAACGTAGTTGCTGCTTGGGTTGTTATTTTCTTTGAGCATTACATAACGCAAAACATAAGGATCTTTCTTTGATTAGTATAATATCTGTTTGCGTTCTTTCTTTAATCTGTACACTCTTACATAACACAAAGTAGAAGTTTTCCTGTAATTAGCATAATACTTGCTGATTAGTAGTACTCCCTTAGCTGTACTAGTATGTGCTGGTCTCAAGCACTAGGAATGAACAAGGTCTGTATGTGCTGCACTAGTATCTACAACTCTAGCTTACACAACGCCTTTGTGGCACCTAAAATGTGCATATGGCGTCGCCTAGGCGTCCGCCATAAGTGCTTAGGCGTTGTGAAGGGGGTAGGGCGCCGCACGTTGCCACAACGCCTCAAAAACCATGGTAAAATATAAAACTCAAGGGAAAGAATAAAGTGTATTTGATACCATAGTACTGCTTTGTCTCAGCGACAGCAGATGACTACATGGAAATCGTGTGCCAAGTACCCCAATACGAACAGTGGAGTGTTATTGGCATGATTGGGGCCAAGAGGTCAACAGAAGTTACTATCTTACAAAAAGGTGTTTCCACTGTTTGTCTTTGAGAAATAACTCTTATATCTTAATAGTTGGGCAAGACTAGTGTCAGTTTAGTCCTTGTTTCCACCAGTTCAGATGAAAATATACTCATACATCAACACTACAAGTGTTCTCAACATATGCCTTATAAATAGTTTCTATTTCTTGTAACATTGAAACAAAATTGAGTGCAAATAAATAACTAGCAACAGCTGTATCTATGCTACAAATGTAAAAAGTTGAAATGCACAAGCACATATTAGTTGTGATAAACTTACAGATCAAATCTGTGATATGGCTCCTCAATTTGTTTGGAGTCCAGCAACATAGTTATCTCTGAAGCACTTTTGCCATAGTGGTCCTTAGGTGCACGAAATGAATGAGTTCATACTGCACCCAGCAGATATGCAGATATTTGTTTATTCTGGAAGATTGCACCGCAGATGAGATGAAAAACAATCAGGGTACTGCAGAGAATGCACCTGCCTTCACCACCACCCATCAGTAAAATTTTAGCCTGATTACAACAGCCATGAAACAAGACAGACCATCAATATCATAGGATCTTGTGACAAGATGAACACAACTAGCTCCATCCTACTAGTCATATGAATTGATCTTTTCAAGTAGCAGTGATGCATTAATCCCAAGCAAACAAGGGTTTAACTCTATTACTGTCTTTAAGTCCTGCATGGAGATGGAATTTGTCTCAGGAGGTATAATAGAACTCTGTCCAGAAACATGGGTATGTACTGATACACCATTTATTAGCTTTCGGCACAGCTGCTGCTTCAATGCCTCATGTCTTAGTTTGCCATGTTGAGACCTTGATCTAACTAATTCAACACAAGATCCAATCAACTGCTTCACGAAAACATCAATGCCATTATTCAACAAATTGGCACACTCTATCGAGACCCCTTCCAACCCAGACGTCCCTGCCATTTTGTCCATCCTCTTCTTCACTGACAAAGTCTCACAGAGTTCACCAACTTCAATACAAGTGTCAGAGGTATCCTTTGAACTCACAGAAGCAAGGGGTAAAGGTATTTGGGCCACACCAAAACTGCCAGGACGTAACTGAATGCCAAGTGGTGCTTCCACTGGACCTTGGGATTGGTGTATAATTTCTTGTCCCAGGTTTTCTCTTGAAGCCTTAGCAGACCCATTGCTGTACAGAGAATTATGTAACCTGAATGGTTCCTTCTCCACACGCGGTCGCTTAATAAGTGGCTCCAAATGTTCACTTTTTTGAAATTGTGTACATCTCTTCAGATCACTCAAAGGATGAACACCATTCTCCAGCATAATAGTCTCACAATGATCCAGTGACGACTTTTGGGTTAGTACATTTTCCTTTTTGCTTAATGGTTTGTTCTCTTTGACATTTAGGTTCAACATGCCACCATTGTCCCAGACAGGAGGAACAATTGCATGGCCAGAAGTGGTGGCACCTCTGACCAGCTTAGGATCATTAATTACAGGTGGGCCACAAGCTCGACTGGCATTATGTAGAATGGAACGGATAAGGTGGTTGTGCAATGGGAGGTTTTCACGGCCAAGTACCACAAGACAGAGCTTCTCGAATTCATTCTTGCTCAGTCTAGAAGATAAGAACCTTTCCAGGTGCTGAAAGTATTTCCTTGCTCGTTCAGGCCCAATCCTCTTAAAAATCTTGGACTTGATCTCACGAACATCAATACGAGTACTCTGACCTACTGCAGGAGATGGTAATGGTTGAAGGCTTGGTGTGGGTTGTACTGATGGTGGTGTAGAGGACGGCATTTCTCAGGAAAGGAATTCCATATATCTACAACTGAACTGCAAAATAGAATACTAGAAGAACTCTGAATCTGATACTACACTGCCAATCGTGGAAAATCACTGCAATGACAAATATCTCAATCAAAAACATGTAACAAGTGTAAAGTAACAACATAAGCATGGAAAAACATGCTGCCAGTAGACAATGGCAGTTAATCAGTATCTCCAACAATAGAATACTAAAGATGTGCTTGGACTGTGGGATAAAAAAAAACTTTAACGAAAGCAATCATAAATTAGGATTAGTCTACCCCATATGTCATGCATAAACCAAAGATGCGTTAGCGCATAATGATACAAACTCTTGCAATCCAATACAGCCAACATAGCTTGAACAAATGTAGGAATGGAAAAAAATCTCATATTGAAAATGAACCGCAAACAAAGGAACTCGCATTACTAATTCCATTAAAAATGGCATGTTCAGGTCAACTCTAAACTAAGAGAAGAGCAATTCTGAACCTGAAACTAAACAGAACAGAACAAAATAAAATACCTTTATTCACAACAGCACAAAATTTAAATTCATGTTTTCTGGGCTAAAGAACTAACTGCATAACAAAGAACACTCCAATCCAGAGTCTACAAACTAAAAAAATCTGTGAGCACCTGCTGCCAGAAGCAAGCTTCAATAAGCCTGATCCTGTAAAATCATCTTACTTCAAAGGACAAAAACATCTCCAAATATCCATCAAACAGAGAACCCAAATCACAAGCTCCAGAGTGACCAAATTTTGGACAGATACTGAGTTCAGATCATATATTTAGTTCCACAAACCCAAGGTTTGCTGATCAAATCCACAACACCTCAATCAAAGAGACCATACAGCTAGGGTTTCGCACGAAATTCAAACTTTCAAGCTCGAACCCATGCACTTAGCAAGACGACATCGACCAACAAGCTTACACGGCAATACCAAACCCTGACATGACACGGGTGTAGAGCTCAAACTCCCCAATCCCCAGCTCGCCTTCTCTGATCCAATCAGAGTCACCCCAATTCCGACCCTAAAGCGAAGTTTTCGCACCCGAATTCTAGCTCCCCGGCGCCCAAATAGTGAGTCCGAGGCCACCCTGTCAAGTGGCGCGGCCGCCATTGGCCGCCGGTCCGCCATTGCCGGCCGCGGCCGCGCCGCGTGGGGTTGGATCGAGGCGGGGGATTGGAACGGGGCGCAGAGCTCTCACCTTTGCTTCTGCTGCGCGCGCGCAGGCGCGGGCGAGGCCGTGGGTGGCAGGAGCGATCGGGAGCTCCTCTCGTCGGGCTGCAGGAGCTGTCGCCGCGATGTCGCCGAGGTTTGCTCTCACGGAAGGCTTCGTTTGCAGGAGGGGACAAGGCCTGGGGTGCTTTGCGACGGCGCCCGGCGCCGGCGGCTGCTGGCCTGATGCTGCGACGGAGGAGGTGGTGGTGCCTGTGCGAGGTTGCTAGCTGCTGTTGGGTTGGGCTTCGTGTTGGTGCTGCGGCCGTTCTCCGTTC
Organism: Sorghum bicolor; assembly: GCF_000003195.3. Lineage (NCBI taxonomy): Eukaryota > Viridiplantae > Streptophyta > Magnoliopsida > Poales > Poaceae > Sorghum > Sorghum bicolor. Next base: position 25,968,449 of record NC_012875.2, read on the forward strand.
CGTCTCGGTCTCGATGTTGTTGTACTTGGCTCTGACTCCCCCCTCCCTGGCTCCCTTCTTCCTCACTTGCTGGCTGCAGTCTCCTTTCACGGTTTTTTTTTTCTGTCGTTTTAAATTTTTTTTTGTCAGTCATTTTGGTTTTGCTAGATTTAATACTTGTCGACTAGGCACAGCAAATGAATTCTATAGGAGCAACTTCAGCCGAAGCACCCAAATCAAGGCCCCTACTTTTAATTTGGGTGCTCATCCTTATTTTTCTAGGTCCAAGAAATTGATTCTATTCCAACCACACTGGTCAAATAAAGCCCCTAAACTCATACTAGCAGACTATGACCAGAGGGACCCACACGTCATTGAGATAGCCTTTCTTCCAAATCTTTCACACGCTTATCCGCGGCGGAGGGAGCTTGCGGCAAGCCACGGGTGGCCACGCTCGAGACTCGCCCGACCGAGGCGGGTGCTCCAGCGCTGGATCTCACGTACGGAGGCACACGTGGGAGGAAATGGTGGGCAGAGAGGGAGCTCACGGCGGGGAGGAAGCTCGCCCGCGCATGAGAAACGAGCGGCGCGCTCGAGCTTCTCTGTGGTGGGTGTGGTGGCGCTCTTTCCAAGGGAGGAGGCCGCCAATAGATCCAGCGGAGCGGTGGCCGCTACGCACCGGCGGAGCTCGCTAGCGTCGCGTGCCGTCCAGGCTGCCCGTCCGCTCGCCGGCGTGCCGCGCTGGGCCGCTAGCTCGCCTGCGCGCCGCCGCCCCGCGCTGGGCCGCCAACTCGCCTGTGCGCCGCCAGCTCGCCTGTGCGCCACCAGCTCACCTGCGTGCCGCCGCCCCGCGTGTGGGCCGCAGACGAAGCGCGTGCGTCAACAGAAAAGGAGGGGAAGTGGTGTGGGGCCCATGGATGAGAGGGGGATAGGGGGCTGCTGGATCTAGGGACCTATAAAACTATAATTTGAGAGGACATTAAAAATAGAAGTCAAAGTAGGAGGTAGGTTGGAGTTGATTTTTTTATCAAGTCCTTAGATTTGAAATAGGGGCCTGTTTAGGAGGTTGGTTGGAGTTGCTCTAACACATCTATTCTGCCCTGTTATATTCTCGATCAAAAGGTGCACACATAACACAATGGTTAACATAGTGATACAGGTTAAACTCGACTTGTAATACAAAACCTTGTACACTACTACGGGAATTTTAACGAAGGCGGACAAAATTGATTAACACAGACGGACAAGCCAACCATCTCGAAGCAAAAGTCATAGTTAATTGTGGCTTTAACCGTAGCAGTTGGGCAACCATCTCAGTTAATACTTTAATCGAGACGGGCTCTATAAGCCATCCGCCTTGGTAATTCTTATTAATGGAGGTGGTTACCTTTATGTGCCTATCTCTGTTATGAGTATAACTGAGACAATTGTTTTAATAAAACCGCATCAGTTAAACATTTGACCGAGGCGGTTTTTGTACTATGCCCGTTGCTGATGGTTGTTAAGTGTCACTTTTAACTGTCAACTAAATATGAATAGATGCTTATAATGAAATATATGCATAGGATAGGGGTTGAATAGAGTTCCACGAGTTTTGGTATATCTATGTTTTTTAGGGATTAAACAGGAAAATAGGAGAAGATATGGTGGAAGTTGGTGTAAAAAGCATATTCCAACGCAACTCTGAAAAGAGAAGATTCTAGAGAACTATCGTTGCTCACACAAGCACCCTACATTCTACATCGGTGGTAGTTCACGAGGGTGACTTTTATAGCCTTGTTGATTCTTATATATTCCACCTCTTGTCTGTAGTGGTACATAGGACACGGTTGTCAAGTTAAAATTATCTTATATGGTGATTTCTCTTGAGTAATGTCCCTAGCCTGAGTACATAACTTATAAGGCTAGAACTACATGACCCTAGTGAGCTCCTTTACTGTCCCTATGGTCTCCATCCTATTTGCTATCTCAGGGGTTAAGTATAGACTTAGTTAGTACACAAGTCTTCCCTGTGGTAAAATATAAATAACGATACTCTGGAATACTCTATGGTGAAATTTGTTGACGGTAGATAAGTACTCTTTTTAACCGTCAACATAGCATGAGAAAGGACTAAAATCAGAGTACTATCTAGCTATAGGGGTTATCACTAATAGAATTTCACAAGTTTTGGTGATTGTTTATTTCTGCACGGAATTATCGAAATAAGAACAAAAGGAGGTTCACATGTTAGATTTACATAGAGAGAATACCGCGAACTTCAACTCAGGAATACTCTAGAAGACGTGAGAAGGCGACCCTGCAAAGTGGGGCCTCTCTGGCAGCCAGCCAGGGGCGGGCGCCCCTAACAGGTGGGGTGGGCGCCCGGTCCTCTCCACCAATCAGGAGCCACCTCACAGATCTTGCCTTCACCGCTTTTGAGAAGTAATCTTGAGCGTACATTTAAGTCGGTTTGATCCGAGGGTTGTGGTGCTTCCTTGGGGGCTATAAATATGACCCTGAACCCCTCCTAGAGAGGAATTCATTATTCTCTAAGAAAATTAAGAGAAGAAGAATTAGACAGAGAGGGGTCTCTCGAATGGATCTGTCTCTTTTGTCTCTTTAGGTTTCTTAGCCACCATTTCAATTAGATCTCTATAGTTCTATAGCATACCTATATAGGAATAGATTTAGAAGGAGTCAAGTTAATCTTGGAGTCCGAATCTATCTTCGTTCTTGGTAAACTCTTATTCTTCTTTATGATATTCATATTAGTTCTTGCTATTATGAATATGACTTTGATCTATTTGATTATATCAGAATTGACTTTATTCTATTTGCTTATGTTCTCAATTATATTGTTATTAGTCTACTTTGATTATATGCTTAGCGTAGTTAGATTAGAATTATGTTTATGCATAGGATCGTATAGTGCTTACTCATTAGGCCGATGGGTAAGTGATAGATATTGTTTAGGTGAGGTGCCTAGACAGTATTTATCTGCGATTACCCCTTATAGTCCAGAGCCTGAGGTAGATCGTGAAAGTGACAGTCTTATTGAGTCCTTTGTATTTCTCCTCCTAGGCTTGTAGAGCACCATTATTACAGGGAAGTGATTGCTATGTTCATGATCTTTCTTGCTAATATCACTATGCATAGATATAACCTTTTCTTACGATGATGTTAGGTGTACTTGCACTAATCAATATATGCTTTGACAGTATAGTTAGAATACTTAGGATTTATTCTTGTAGATCAACATAGTCCATGCTAGTGCTATAGACTTAGAGTAATCTAATTGAGATGATTATCATATTTATCATATGGCTATGAATTCTTATTTATCATCTGTCACTTATTATTCATATTTATATATTTATCTTATGTGACACTTACTCTGCATGAGAGATAGATAAAGACATGGTTAAGATCTCTATGATTACATGCAGTGCTCATTACTCATTATCCATTGCAAGTCCCTTCCTAGTGGTAAAAATATAATTAACGATATCTGGATTACTCCCGGTTAAAATGCTACATCAATATTATCTATGCGCTTGTGGATCCTTTATTTATTTATTTATAGAAAAGCATATAGATTTAATACTAGCACTTCTACATCATGCTGGGGATGAAAACCTAGCTTAAGTGATGTAAAGTAATTTTGACACCGTTGCTTGGGATAGGTTTAAAAATCTATTTATAGTAATTGCGTTAAGAAGTGTCAACAAAGTGCTACATGAGTATACTATCTGTGCGCTTATGGATACTTTACTTTTTTGTGCATTTAATTTATACCAACAAGCATTTCAAGCGCCATTGTCAGGAAAGACGGTAGCTGAGATAACTTTGAGCCTAGCTTAACCTTGTGTTATACTTTTATGTCTTTTGTATTTTATCCATTTTTTTAATCCTTTTTGTGTTCATCCTTATGGATTTTTTAAATTCCATTCATATACGCTAGTTTACTACACCCACGAGCGCAAGCCTAGGGCCACCACCATCTATAGAGCCTATCTTAGCATCTAGCTTTGAGTTGTGCTTATGTTTTATAAACATGATTCAGGGGCAATCCTTCTCAGGAGAAGGTGATGCAAACCCACACTCACACGTATGCAAGTTTGAGGAGACCTATGCATGCTTGCATATTGCTGGCATGTCTAAGGAGACCTTAATACAGAAGCTTTTTTGTTCTCTTTTACGGGAAAAGCTAAAAAGTGGTATGATCAGACCATAGAGAGTGTGCAAGGGGATTGGAAAATGTTGTGCTCATGATTTTGTTTACATTTCTTTTCCATCTCTAAAGTAGTTACCCTTCTAAAAGTGATTTTGACTTTTAGGCAACTAGAACAAGAATCTCTTGGCACATCCTAGGATCATTTTAATGACCTCATCAACACTGGCCCAGACCTTGTTATTTCAGACCCGATTCTTCTTCAACATTTTTACATAGGACTGAGCAAAAAATTTAGTGTATTCTATAACAGTCTAGTTTTTAAAAGAAGACCAGAGTCATCATATGTGTGTCCAAGAAGTCCACACATATAACTCAAGAATAGAAATATCAGAAACAATATTATATATAGGGGAAAACATATTTATAATAACACTTACAACTATCAGAGTATGCAGAAATAGTTGCTAAACTTCTTAGACTCCATTCTTCTTAGGGACGGCTAACTAGGGGCTCGTACGCCAAGCACTTCTGGTAGGCTTCTAGAAAACTCCGCTTCACCTTTGTTCTTCTTTTGAGTAGCACTTTACTACACACTAGGGGTGTGGGGGAAATAGCAAGGGTGAGTTCATGTCCAACTCAACAAGTACAGCCGGAAAGTATAATGACATGCAAGGCTTAATCAAAGAAAAAGCTGACACCGTTTGACTATGGATGAGCTTTTAAGTTGGTGAAGTTTTATTACAATTCTTTTATTAAAACAACCTATTACTAATTGTGAGTGAAGCATCCCAACCCTTAATTAGATGGAAGTAAATTAGTAATATTATGAATCATCATCACTATTATTATTACCGAGGTAGCAAACTTAGATAGTAACTCGGGGTAGCAACCCCATTAAGCTTATGAGATAGTAATCCCAATTAAGTACATAGGATAGCAATCCTGCCAAACACGAGGTAGCCACCTCAACCAAGTATCCTTCTACAAGTTCCATATGTATCCAATTTGCTCATAATGTGAGGATCCAGTCTGCTTGTGATCATGAGCATGGCTGATATATTAGTTTACACTCTATAGAGGTGTGCACTTTCACTCTAAGTCATGATATCCATTTGCCTTAGAGGTGAGCAGGCAAGGTTTCACTATGAGATCTTTCATAGGGTCCAACTAATAGGATGTCACTTGTAAGTTTTGGTCGGGGCGCTCGGCAACCGTGCCTATAGCCATGGCACACCGGACAATCGACAACTTAATATCCATTACCCAAATTACTTTCTTACACCTACCCGGAAAGTAACACCCTACTAGTGGAGGTCCTAATAATTAATTAAGCCAGAGCCATATAGCTTGGAGCTACACGATATGTTCTAGGTGGCATGACTAAGTCCTTTCGAAGGGCAAAGATAGGTACACCCGGCAACCAAGCCAACCACCAGTACCTGTTCCCCCTGTCACTGTTACCATCACAATGCTCACAAGCATCCAATATCTCCATCACCGCAGTGACCATTATCCAGTATGTATTAATGTTGATGGTCGTTAAGTACCAAATATAACTGTCAACTATTGCATAATTTAATATAAAATAAATCACAAAGCATAGTTGTAGGTTTTGATTCTAACGAGTTCCACAAGTTTTGGTGTTCTCACTTGTTTTATAGGAATATACAATTTTTCATCAAGTAAAAGTATGTCAAAAGATGATTTGGAGTACACCATTGCGACGTGCTCGTCGAGACGATCGAAACGGACATATCATTTGCTATATTTGGAGTCCAGAGTGAAAAGATATTAATTTTACAAATAAAGGAGAATTACCACTAATGTGCCCCACGCCTAAGCAAGGCCCATGACGTCAGAAGAGGCTCATATGGCATGATAGAGGCCCAAGAGAGGTGCCCCAAGCTACTCCTTTTAGTGGGCTTACATGAGGGATGATTGGAAGGCCCAAGTTGATGTATAATAGCCCAACAGAGCAAATGGTGGAAGAATTAGTCCCACATCGCCTATCCAAAAGAGGTGGGAGCCTTTTCTAGGCTATAAATAAAGAGGTAGACTCTCATATTTGAGTGCACCATTATTATGAGTTGTAGAGGTGTCCCTCGAATGGATAACCTCTCTTCTCTAGAGATTAAAAGATAGGTGTAGCAATTAGAAGAGACTAATAGAGAGATAGAGTAGAGGAGTAGAGTTCTGGAGGAGTGCCGGCATGTCGGTGCTTCTTTGCTGTATTCTTCGGGATTCGGCTCCCTCGCCCGGAGCTACATTCTGAGGTACTTTTGTATTCAACATTCTGATTCAAGTAAGCATTTGTTCTTATTCATTCTTAAGTTTGCAACTTATATTGAGTACTTTGATCTATAGGACCCTATAGGTTAAAGTTGTATTCCGTATTGTAGGCGTGGTTGAAAGGTCCAAATGGCTAGAGGGGGGGGTGAATAGCCTATTTAAAATTTCTACAAACTTCACTAAGCAAGTGAGTTGGTAAAACAAATGGCGAAGCAACTCTAGCACTAGCCCAACTAAGCTATGCAAGCTACCTATACAAACTAGTACAAGGCTAAACACTAAAACACAACAACAAGAGAAGGCTAGCTACACTTCTAAACAAGAAGACTAAACTAAACAAGCTAAACAACTAGCAAGGTATACAAGTAAGTAAAGGAGTGAAGAGTGATTGTTATACTAATGTTGTAGAGTAGAGATATATCCAACCAATCAATCACAATCACGATCACAATAGATAATCCTCGGCAAGAGATGACACAAGATTTTTTACCGAGGTTCACTTGCTTCCCGGCAAGCTAGTCCTCGTTGTGGCGATATACCCACTTGATGGATCACGAGCTAATTGGCAATCCAAAGCCAAACCCTCAGCGGGTGCCGCATATCCACTCACAAGGTGGGGATCCTCCAAGCCACGAGCAATCCACTA